>NW_024542061.1:600000-896092 GCF_016758785.1 Suillus bovinus | reverse complement strand
CAAAGGCCCTTCTTGTAGCATTCAGTCTTTCTCTGCCTGAGAGAGGGTGCGGTCTACATCCATAGCGTTAGGGTCTCTGGACGATGAGACATTAGGCTTGGGGTAGTACTTGGAACCGCGAGGGGCGTATCGGGTGTGTTGGTTTCGGGAGTTGGCAGAGACGGCCTTGCTCCTACGGTAGTTAGCATCGAGCTGTACCGCAGAAGTGTACCATTTTTTGATGGTGTCAGGAAGTGTCTCCTTCCTGTAGATTGCTTCGCGAAGGCTTGGGTTCAGGCCTTTCTCAAAGAAGTGTGAGAGTGTCACGCCTTCCTTGATATTGGCGATGGTAGCCAACGTTTTGAACTTCGAGATGTAGTCCGTAACGTTGTTTCCCATTCTGAGTTCGGCGATTTCGGTGAGGGCATTCACCTGCTTATCAATGGGTTGAAATGCAAGGTTGAATCCTTTCTCGAATTCTGCGAACGTTCCGAATTTCGGAGGGTTGGTGCTGAAAGCTTCGCGATAGAAGTTATCAGCCCATGCTTTAGCGCTGTTCTTTGTCATTAATGACAGGGCGACTGAGACCATGATTTGCTCGCTGCAATAGACGGTGGGGTTGATGAGGAAGTACGTCTTTAAGCTGTAGAGCCATCGTTGTGCATCGTCGGTGTTCCCATCATAGTCAGTTGGTGACCCTGCTTTGAGTTCAGGGGCACGAACTACGACGGCGGTGGAGGAGGATGGGTTAGACATTCTTGTCTTCGGATTGGCGCTAGTGTTTCGGGGAGGTACTTCATCTGGAAAGTCCTCTTCAGAAGTCGGAGTGTTTCCTAGATCTTCTTCGTCGTTCAGTCCCTCGTCTGAGTGGTACTGCTCTGTCGGTGAGGTGGGAGAGCTAAACTGTCCGTCTACCTCTTCTTCGTCAGGATCTTCCTGATTTGGGTCGCGCTCCCAAGAGAACTTGCGTGTCCAGGGAGTGGTCGTCTTGTATCTGTTTCTGTCCTCGATAGGTGTCGAGGGCTAGAAGGGAACTTGAATCTTTTGTTATGACTTGGATGGTATCTGTTGGCGACGCTCAAACAGAGCTTGTGTCGTCAACGGTCTGTGGACGTCCTTGGGCTAGCCCAAGGTTAGGGGTCGTACTTGGCGTGTCTTCGGCAAGTACGATTTGACGCCTATGTCCAAATCGGGTAGCTTATGTCACGCGGGTGCGAGACGATAAGCTATATCGGCCTAGGCTTACGACACCCGAAGGTTAATCGTAAGGATCGTCGTTAATTAGAAGGACAGAAGTCCGACTAGTTAACAGGGGCTTTGCTCGTCGACGAAGTCGATGAGTAAAGGTCGAGACTATAGGCTTATCCGCGAAGAGCAGATAAGAAGATAGAATATAGACTGCTGGCGAGGCAGAAAGGATCACTCTGGTGAGAGTAGGAGGTCAAGAACCAAGTAGATTCAAGTTAGGGAATATAGTACATGGTAGCGAGTTTATATAGAGGACAGGAGACGTATTAGTGGATGATAACTCGTACTACCGGGAGAGGCAATCGGTAAAGGGTAAGACCATAACAGGAAGGCACGTTCGGTCTAGGTAGAACGTGCTAGATAAGAAAGTGAGTCAAAGATCGAAATAAGAAGTGAAACGCGCAGGGGCACGATCGTGCAGCTGCGGATCTAAGTATAAGTCGCATGTGCGACTGCGCACCGAGTCAGAGATCAAGAAAGGGAATAGGGCAAAGGGGATGCGTCGTGCATCATGTCATAGGTTACCGTCCAGACGGTAAGGGCAAGGGGACTGTCCGCAGGATCAGTCAGGTGGTGAAACGGAGCACGGGTATGCTTCGTCAGCGAAAGGATCCGGCCAAATGTACTGGCTTTGCTGAAGCGACAGGTAGAGGGCGAAAGGGAATGCGAGGATGACGAGGATGACAAGGGTAAGGTCGGGGTAAGGGTATGATGCGAGGGCTGATACGAGGAGGATTAGGAGAAAAATAGTAGGGGCCCAAGCGTCTAGATGTTCTTGTAACACCTACCTGGTGTGCTGTTTGTCCTCCAGTACGTAACACTATAGAAATTCCTACTCTTATATCCTCTGATCATCACCTGCACTGAGTATGTGCTTGCTATCCACAGAGAATATGTGGCACGGAATACAGGGCTGGGGTACTTGAACATGGCGATGGGTGATTTTTTTAAGAGTTTCCATGGGTGAACACATGTGTCATTTGATGAGGAAGCAACAAGAGTACCAGTATTGTTGATGGCAGTATCACTAATACAAGCTCTATCATGGCCCTCTGGCCCCTCCAAGTCATCAGTGAATTGACAAGTTTTTGATATGGTGGCCATGGGAACTATAATTGGATATAATTCTGCTTGTGCTAGATATGCCATTATATACTATGAGGCATATGAGTTTTTCATATATAGTTATAGATGTCCGCAAATATAGATGATTATGAGGAGTTCACGACAATGTCATGAAAATGCACCATCATGGCCAGTATGGTATGATAGTGTAAGTAAATTTAACTTGTTGAACAATCTCATGCTCCTTTGTTGATATTTGACCTACAAGGCTATTTTAAGACCTTCTCAGGGAAAGTGCAATTAGCACTTGTCATACAATCTAGATTCACATGGGAGTTTGTGACAAGGTCACAATGTTGCACCATCGTGACCGGCAAGGTATGACAGTGTAATTAGGGTCAACTTGTTGAGCAATCTCATATTCCCTTGTTTGCCTTGAGAACTATGGAGGGATATAATTTTGCTTCTACTAAATAAAACCATTTATGTCATAAATTTTTCAAGTGCCTTTAGCACTGATAAGCAAACATGTAATAATATAGGACTTAGTAACAAAACTGCGACATGGTGCCACCATCTAGTACAACAGACAAGTGTAAGATCTGTAGAAATGGCATAGGAGTATGATAATAAGTGAAGTATATTAGTTCTCCCCAGTCTGATATGTTTCCTAGTATGGTCCCTATACAACATTCAGTACAACTGCATTGTCTCCTTAAAACGTACATGTCATCTCCAGATTCAATACGGCAAGCACCACAAAAGTATAGGCTTGTCTCGTTGTAGTATGTATTTGATGATCTGGGGTTATGTATGAACATCCTTGTCTGCCAGTATTTGGAAACCCTTACTATCCAGCAGTGTTGCTTTTATGTTTCAAAGAATAGAGGGGAGTGCGAATCTGCTTGGAGGGCTGTGACCAGAACTGCAGCCATAAAATGAGTAATACAGAAAAAATATCACGGTAGACAACTCACAAAGCAGCATTGCATGCAGACAATCCACATATGAGGAAAGAATAGGCAAGGTCAATATGAACAATAGTGACCAATGAGAAGGTCAGAGCTCCACAGCAACAGCTCAATGATCTTGACAATAAATTCATGGGCAAGTTGCGACATAACATGGGTGCCGAGACCACTCACAAATTCTGCAGATGCAAACTGATGTGGGTTGAAAAAGAAAGGAGCAATACAAAGAGCAAGAATTGAAATCCAGAAGTAATCAAATAGGTGTCTGAAGTGCCATAGTGACATAGAGAAGGCTGATCAAGGCCTCATGTCCAGGTAGTGAATGCTTGGTCCAGCGAAACAGGAGAGAATGCTGAATGAGATACAGCCTGGGGGTAGTTGCAAATCTACCTTCTGTCATGATGTATCAGGCGGCACCAAAGGTCAGGTTGCTGATGATGAGTGCACATAGATTTGAGTAGAGAATACCTCAAAGACAGAGGTGAGGGACACAAACTGATTTCCAAGACAAACAATGGCAAGACCAGTTCCATGTTCCACGATTTCTGTATAAGTGTCAAAACCGCACCCTACTGAAGACAAGCGAATCATGCATACACAGAATGAACAGTGGCAGGAAGGTAATTATAAACACATACTGATGATGCAACAGTGAGTCTGGTTGAATATGGGTGTTGAGCTGTAGCAGCTATCCATGTGGCCAGGAAAAATTGTGCTGACTCAGAAGAGTTCAATGAACAACTCAACCACTGAACTATGAGCACTTGCCTTAGTCAGCATCCCGTGCATCTGGAAAATGCCAAAGACACTCTAAATAGATCACTGCCAAATCAGGACTTAGATGTACCTTACTCACTGTGACCGCAACAAAGGTCAGTACATCAATTTACTGATTCACCCTTTATGCTGACCTATATCGACAAGTTTAGGATGGATCACAATGCCGATGCAAATATTAGAGGGGACAGAAATGGAAATGGAAACCAGGTGTGTTGAGTACCTGTTTTCTATCATTGGCTACTCAATGAAAATCTACAGATTCCTCAACACCATGACTTATTATACCACAATCCATGACCTCAAGATGTGTTATTCATGATGTCTGATAGGCAATTAGTAAGTAATACACACATTTAAAAATACAATACTGACATTCTTCAAGGAACTATTATACCTTACCTGGACTGCTGTGTGAGCACACTGTAGAGATTCACATAATTACAGGCTTGCAATGCATAATACTTCAGTCCATACCACCCAGGTTCGCAGCACCAACTCGCAGCTAGGTATTGGCATGGGTATGGGTAACCCGCACGGGTCACGGGTATGGGTACCTCATGGGTACGGGTATGGGTATAGGTGCTCAGTACCCATGACCCGTGACAAGCCCCTTCAGTGACAAATTCCGTATTATACGGGTCACCCGACCTACATAATATCCCATATAAGACAGGCCAGTGGACTATGGGCCGATGTTATGTATATCCCCGATGTTGATGGATGGGCCGGGAGGGATATTATTTCCGATGGAGATGGGTGGGCCCATCTATGCTGATATTATATATATCCTCGAAGTTGTCGGGTGGGCCGATGTAATAGTTTATTGTATAGATGGGTGGGCCGAGGTACAGGAAGTATTTTGTACACGGGTGGGCCGAGGGAGTGGTGGAATATGTATTATATAGACGGGTGGGCCGATGTAAGGGTTTATTGTATAGACGGGTGGGCTGACATACTGGAATTATTTTGTAGACGGATGGGCCGACGGAGTGGTGAAATATTCATTATATAGATGGGTGGGCTGATGGAGGGGGATGTTATATAGACGGGTGGGCCGAGGTAGTGAGATATCTGTCTGACATTCATGGATTACCGAATCCCAGATGCCCAAAAACCGAATCCCATTGGGCAACATCCATTCCAGACACCCGAACACCCCACCAAGTGCCAAGTGCTGAGGCCCGCGCCCTGATGTCCGAAGCCCGAAACCTGCAGCCCGAAATCCGAAAATATGTATACAACATATCCATATTTCCCTCACTGCACAAATCACCAGGTGTTGAGTACTGAAACCCGAAACTTAACACCTGGTACACAAATCACCAAGTGCCGAGTGCTGAGGCCCGCACCCCGATGTCCGAAGCCCGAAGCCCGAAATCCGAAAATATGTATACAACATATCAATATTTCACTCATTGCACAAATCACCGAGTGTTGAGTGCCAAAACCCAAAACCCGTCTGTAGGCACGAAGACAGTCTTGTTTCCAAACGCTTGAACACGCGTTACTTCCACTCTACGCATCTCCATTCCGTGTGCAAATTGGTCCGTGACCTTGGCATCAGTCGTCGCCCTGATACTGACCGCTTGTGCTTCGGCCTCCGCGGTGAGACGGATAGCTTCCGCTTCTGCAAGAGCTTCAATCTTTGTGCGCTCAGCCTGGGCTTTGGCAGCAGCAATGATGCTATATGCCTCAGAATCGGCTTGTGTCTGTTAAATATGTTTGGCTTGGACAGTTTGAACAATGAGTTGGTACTGACGTTGCGGCTCTGGGCCTTGATGCGAGCAACAGCAAGAGCTCCTTCTTCCTGTTTAACTTTATTCGAATTTTCTCGGTCGACATTCTGCAGCATCTAGATGAAGGGAATGACTATATCAAAGAGGATGAAACATACCGCAGCCTCGACCTGCGCCTGTAATGCCCTTGTTGTAAGCTTATCCATAGTTGATGCAATTTCTCCCTTGAATTGTCGGTCAATCACGGCTAGAGTATAGTCAGATCCAAATGCTACTTGTATCAAAATGCCCCACGCTTACCAAGATCCTTCAAAATGATACCATACTCGAGTGCGGCCTCATGCATCTCATCCATTGCCCGAGTACGAAGAGCGTCGAGGAACGCAGATGAAGGGGTACACAAATCACCAAGTGCCGAGTGCCGAGGCCCACGCCCCAATGTCCGAAGCCCAAAACCCGAAGCCCAAGATCCGAAAATATGTATACAACATATCCATATTTCCCTCACTGCACAAATCACCGGGTGTCGAGTGCCAAAACCCGAAACTCAAAGCACGGTACAAAAATCACCAAGTGCCAAGTGCCGAGTGCCGAGGCCCGAAGCCCAATGTCCGAAGCCCGAAACCCAAAGCCTGAAACCCGAAAATATGTGTACAACATATCCATATTTCACTCATTGCACAAATCACTGAGTGTTGAGTACCAAAACCCAAAACTCGACACCCGGTACACAAATCACCAAGTGCTGAGTGCTGAGTGCCGAGGCCCGAAGCCCGATGTCCGAAGCCCGAAACCCGAAGCTTGAAACCCGAAAATATGTATACAACATATCCATATTTCACTCATTGCACAAATCACTGAGTGTCGAGTGCCAAAACCCGAAACTCGAGATACGGTGTAACGATGGCCGTGGCGCTGGGCTTGAAACCAGGCAATCCAATACCTATGTTCATACCATTTCCCGACCTCCCTTGACCTTCTGAAGGCCGCACACACTTGTCCGAACCTTTCGCAGGCAGTTCTCGTGTTCCGAGACCCGTCCGAACCTCGCAAGTTACCATACCATGTCCTATCCTCGTCCTTTTTGACTTCGCTGGTGCGTTTTTCTTTATTCTAACTATATGTTGACTACGTCTTAGTGCTACACGGATAACAATCCCATCGGCATCCTGTCGGGAGCCTCGGAATACATATAAGCAGCACGCATTGCGGCTTATTACATAGGTTCGGACTTGCTTATCTCGCTACTAGTTTCGCCTACAGATTCTGGCCTCTCACGGAAGTAGGATATAATCTCGCTTGCTGGCTACTGATAGGGCACTTCACTTCCTGTACTTCGAGTAGTAATTAGTAGAGTCACCTCAGTATAATCATAAACTGCGCAATTGATCCTTGTTCATTCAGAACGATTGTCTGGCTAAACTGCTGCCAAATTCGCACTTCGTTTATTCTCGAGCCCCAATAGATTAGTGTTGTTCCAGACTTCGGACATTGCGCAAAGTCTTATACTGTTATTCGACACACCAACATACTGACACATCGACACACCAACATATATAGACCTTCGGACAGCCTTCGCAAGCCTCGGAAGGCATCGCACTACTTTGGACAACACTTTTGCAGCCTCGGACGACCTTCGGTCGCATCGGACAAGTTTCTCGGTACTTCGGAAGTAGTCTCGGAACTACAGATGAGCATTAAAGAGGTTTTCTTCCAATATCTTGTCTACTCTCTAACTGTATAAGACTTCCCTTGCATTATCAAGGTAGTTCTTAGGTTGTCTCTTGGGACGAAGCATACTCGCATCCCTCAGGACTAGGGACTCACATTCAGTAGAGCCCAGCCCAGATCTACTCTTTACAACGGTACACAAATCACCCAGTGCTGAGTGCCGAATGCCGATGCCTGAAACCCAACATCCGAAGCCCGAAACCCAAAGCCTGAAACCCAAAAATATGTATACAACATATCCATATTTCCCTCATTGCACAAATCATGGAGTGTCAAGTACCGAAACCCAAAACTTGACACCTGGTACACAAATCACCAAGTGCTGAGTGCTGAGGCCTGAGCTCCGATGTCCAAGGCCCAAAACCTGACGTCCGAAGCCCAAAACCCAAAGCCTGAAACCTGATAATACGTATGCAACATATCCATTTTTCCCTCCTTGCACAACTCACTGAGTGTCGAGTACCAAAACCTGAAACTTGAGACCCGGTACACAAATCACCAAGTGCAGAGTGCCAAGTGCCAAGGCCCAAAGCCTGACATCTGAAGCCCAAATTCCGAAGCCTGAAACCCAAAAACATGTATGCAATATTTCCATTTTTTACTCATTGCACAAATCACTGAGTGTTGAGTGCCAAAACCTGAAACTCAAAACCCGGTGTGCAATACGCAAAGATAATGAAAACATGGAAGTTGTTGTCCGAGTCTAGATGAGTGTATTGGTAGTCTTTTCTTGTCCATCGGTTATCATTTGACCAAGATATAAGCTAAAGAAATCTGAAACATCGGCGAGAATGAAAAATGAAAGTTGTAGTCCAAGTCAAGGTGAGTGTATTGGTAGTCTTTTCTTGTCAATTGGTTATTTCATTACTCGATACTCAGTACTTAGAAATCAGTACTCAGTACCTGGTGTAATGATAGTCACGGCACTGGGCTCAAAACCCGTGTTTTTGATACTCACATTAAACAGTATTTATCCGACGCATCCCTGACATTCTGATCCTGATCCTGACGCCCAACCCCGGCCTGAAAGTTTCGGACCCAACGTTTTTGCATCAGACTCATCCTTCCTATGTCCTGTCTAGTTGTATCTATCCCCACTGGTGCATATTTACTCGTTTTCACATTATTGAATATTACAGACAGCGTTATTACATGTAAGCATAGACCATCGCACTTTTGACATTTTTCACGATTTTCAGTATCTTGCCCTTGCATCCATGATCCAACCTTTTAATATATAATGAGCATAGCTTATATTATTGCCTCTTATGACCAAGATCAGCTCACAATAGGCTGGAGTTTGTGAGCTAGTGTGCATACTTGCCATTTCTCCTGATAAGGGGTCCATACCTTCAAAACATTGAATCTTCATGATCAGAAACCTGGAGTACATTTAAAATATATTAAGTATCATAGACATAAATTTACAGACAAATCCACCAAGAATTGAGTACTGAGGAAGTGAAATAGATAAGAAATGGAATGTGGGAAACTTCAAAGACCCAAAGCATCGAAAATGGTCGGTGAAGCAATAATAGGACTTTAATGCTGAGTCAACTCATGTTTTCTTCCACCCACCCCCTACCCTCAAGGCAGTAGGCAGTATGGGCTCCTTAGGTAGTTTACAATCTATCCTACATATTTTTAATGAAATCTTTGGCCTGAATCATCTATAAATGCGACTTTGTAAAAATATGTCTATTGTCACATTTCACACATATGCCTGTCATTGGGGATGGGCAACGCCCGTAAACAAAGTGTGACATTATGTAAGCACGATGCTACAGAACACGATGGAAAATATCAAGAATGTATCAAGAATATGACTAGCGCACGCCAATAACAACTCCACGCGCGAAGAAATTATAATATCAGCTGTATAAGGTAACGTCGAACAACTTGGCAAGAAAATTAACCATCATTCATCCTCAGCTTCGTCCTCCCCATCCCCTAGTTCCAGCAAGTGGGATGTAACAGCATTGTTGTCAAGCGCTTGCAGCTGCGAAGACGTTGGATGTCCACCGGGGGTTGCCTCACCACTCAAATACCGTCCGACGGCCTCCAGCAGCACTTCCACCTTCTTCTGTTTTGTGGTTGGTATGTGTTTGGCTGCCGGTACTGCAGGGTCAAATCAACGATGTCAACAAATTTGCAGGTCGATCTCTGGGGTGCAAAGCTTTGTGATATCTTCAAGTGTGAGACGTGGGATGACCACATCAAGTTTTGCTCCTGCAGCATCACGGCGTGCTCGTTTCTTGAAATCTTGCTCCCAGTGCTGCCGCACCACCTCTTTATCATACTCGACCTGCAGTGAACCGCTGTTTACGCTCCTCGCCACTCTCGTCCCTTTCACGAGCCTTTTTTCGGAGTTTCTGGCGTGAACTAACATCCAGAACATTTTCAATGTACGTGTTCATTTGATTCTTCTTGTACATGAAATGAGAATTGAAATGCGATAATGACATGTGCGGGGCACGGCGGAGGGATGTGCGGATAGTACCAAGGGCACCCTCATTGTCATCATTGGTAGTTTTCATGTGAGCCATCTGTCGTTGGGAAGGGGATGACTTATCAATTGCTCCGCCAGCTGCGAACTCGGCAGAAAATCGAATCCACGTGTCGAGAGCCCCCTCGAAAAAGGCAACAAGGAGTTGAGGGAAGTGAGGATATGTTTTGCGATCCAGTGCAAGACGTTGAATAGCATAAAATGCTTCAGGCCGCTCGAAAGGCTTGCCGTCGAGTGTCAATGTCTCGTAAGTAGCGTCGGGTGCCAGAATTAGATTAATATCATTGACGATGTGATTAAGGTGTGAGATGACCTTCATGTGAATTGGTCCAAGGTCTAGGATGTTGGCTGTCGAGTTACAAATTGTACGCAGGTATGGGTGGGTAATACATTGATTATATGTTGCCCAAGACATCATCTCCTGCTTGGTTTTGAGGCATGTGAATCCCCAGTAGACATTGTACTCAATATTGGTGGATGTGCGGCTTTCTTTTTTCAGGGGGACGAGTTTGAGGAATGTGAGGTAAAGTGTGTCGTTTACGAGATACTCAAAAGCAGCATCACTGTGGCTATGATACCGTGTGTTGCTTGTGTCTGGCCATTGGATTCTGTAGCCAAGTTCAACCTCGAAATAATAGCGCAGTGAATCCTGTTGTCCCTTCTTGTCGTCTTTGTGCCGGAAGACTGCACCCGCAAGTTCCAGGACTTTTTGTGCACCTCCTGTCGAAACCTGGATAGCACATTGTTTGGCAGTTGACGAGCCTGCAGAAGATGCTGCAACATTGTCCTTGTTCATCAATAAAACTGGACCCTCAACACTATTTTCTATCCACCAGGCACGCATACGAGAATTTCCCCCTTTGGCAGCGTTAAGTTCTTTGTGCATGCAACAGCCAGCCCAAACGAAGAAGTCAATGTCATCCTTTTCGGACTGTGGAAGTGAATCAAATTGCTCCTGTCCAATTTGTGCGAGCAGGTTGTGATGCGCATTGTAGCAGCACCTCTGTTGTTCATCAACGCCAAGCCTATCCCACCCGCTTCATTTACGAGGGATTCTGTCATTTCCCAAAGGAGGTGTATGACATCATCTGGAGGTAAGGTGGCAAGGGCCCTCTCCCCTCAAACTTCTCGCTCACACGATCGTTTCCATTCAGTAAAGAGCCGAACGAGCTTTTTCTGATCTTCCGCATGATCAGTAAGCATCCCCTTCACTTTGGAAGGGAAGTCACGGACATCCAGAGCGCCTGCTGTACCCCCAACGACATCATTGTAGGTGTCATACATGTCCTCGATACGTGACTTCCACCCCTGAAGCTGTGTTTCGCTCTTGTAGTTCACCTCGTGCAGGATACCAGCGAACCGAGTTGCAGCATGACCATCTGGCAACGAGTAAGTGACATGATGGCTCTGATAATTGATATTTTTATGTGAGGTTGCATCTCCACTCAAAGTTACTCCTGTTTAGCAATTTTCAGATACAATTGTTCTCTCCGAATCATGGTAAGCCTCTATACCTTTTGCAATGTTCATCTCATCAACAAGTTGAGCCTCGGCAGCCACTCCTCCCTCAGCCACTATTCGACGGATGCTGTGTCCACTAACAGAACCAGTGATCTCAACACTGAGTGCCTCCGCCACGGCATTAATGGTGGCATTAACACTCCGTATAGGTACATCTAGGGTGGCAACCATATTGCGCACCATGGCACGGGAAGTGTCTGTGAAGATGCCTTTCTCCTTTAGTGCGAAGGAGCTTGTAGTGGCCTCAGTGCTGTGAATGCGTGTCTTCTCGATGGTGTGATGCTTTGCTGCAGATGCACGTGCTGCACGCATAGTCAGTGCACGGTTCCGTTTCATGAGTATCTCGTTATGACTCTTGAGGCAATTGACACGTTGCAGAGTGTCAGCGAGCTGCGCTTCAGCCACCTGAGCTCCTGCCGCAATATCGGAGCTCGAAGCTTGCAGAGAGTGCAGCTGCTCCTGAAGACATGCAGCAGCATTGTCCTTTCGTGAGGCCCACTTGCACTCGCTGCGGTAACGCTTCTCGTATGTCTTGGTCTTCTCACGTTGTGTGTCGAGCTCAATTTTCAGGTGCGCCACGATTGCAGGACTTGGACTACTGTCCCTTGCACTGTAGATTTCGGCAGGAGGACTATTCTCCTTTTCAACAGTTGTTCTAGAGTTTAAGCGTGTAAGATGAGCCTTTTGTGTTGGAGAACGCCGTTTGACTGGGTTATAGCGGTCCCTTTTGACGTATCAGGGCTGCATTGGACAGTTAATCCTTTTCTTGACGCATCGAAACGTGTCGCATCACATCATTTTGGGCTGAGTCAGCACGCTCATTACTGTGCTCAAAGATCGACTGGTTCCCAGCAATGTGACCTCTCATGTCACTTGAAAAATCTGGTGAAATGTTTTCTTTTTACTCCATCCTTGTATTCTATGAAAAAAAACTAAAAAAACGGTGCACTTCATGCCATTGTAGTGAGTAATCCTCCCAAGGCCAGCACCATTTACACTTTTTTCTCATAGAATACCTAAGTCTCATTAATTCACACATATTTCTCCATACAAACTTTCTGTCAGATTGTTGTGGTAGTATAGTGTCAGTCGATCTTTTTATTGGACACTTGTTTCGACTCTATGCACTGCAAAGCAAATCACGGGTGGAATTCAAAACTGACTGAGCGCTGCCCATCCCCACTGTCATTACATCAATCCTTCATGTATCTTTCTAAAGTATTAGGGCTACTATAATGGACATATATGGGTGTTATTCCAGGTCTCTGATCCCATCACAGGCTTGTCATGTTGGATATCTCAACATAATGTGCAAGTCTCCCTATTAATATTCATTCTTTTATCTGTATGCTCACTTACTGCACACATGTACAAATGCATGCCTCATCTTTACATCATTGCTAACATGCCAGACAAATATATAATCCTCATACCTGCATCATTCTACCTCAGTCTATTTGTTCTCAGACTGAGGTATGACTATACATTCATTATCATACTCGACACTGACTAACATTTAACGTAGTCTTCAAATAATCTCCAATTGACAAGAATGACATGAGTATGAAAATCAGTGGTTCTGAGCCCAGCACTGCAACCATTACTACACTGAGTACCAATACTTGGTAGGACCACCAATACACTCACATAGACTCGGACTACAACCTTCATTAAGAAAGTTAAGCATAATAATAATTTTCATTTATTCATTATCATTTTCCTATATTGACTAGCGAGTCCCAAGTCCTGACCCCTGGTAGTCAATACAATTCCCAAGTTATTTGAACCCTACATCAATGGATAATACATAGAAATACAGAATTCATGTCCAGTTGTAGTCACGTGTACCGGGTGTTGAGTTTCGGGTTTCAGTACTTGACACTCGGTGATTTGTGCAGTGAGGGAAATATGGATATGTTGTATACATATCTTTGGGTTTCAGGCTTCGGGTTTCAGGCTTTGGATGTCGGGCCTCGGCACTCAGCACTCAGCACTTGGTGATTTGTGTACCGGGTCTCAAGTTTTGTGTTTTCGCACTTGACACTCAGTGATTTGTGCAATGAGTGAAATATTGATATGTTGTATACATATTTTCAGGGCTTCGGGCTTCGGACATCGGGGTGCAGGGCCTTGGCACTCGGCACTTGGTGATTTGTGTACCAGGTGTCAAGTTTTGGGTTTCAGTACTCAACACAGTGATTTGTGCAGTGAGGGAAATATGGATATGTTGGATACATATTTTCGGGTTTCAGGCTTCGGGTTTCGGGCTTCGGACATCGGGCCTCAGCACTCGGCACTCAGGCACTTGGCACTTGGTGATTTGTGTACCAGGGTGTCGAGTTTCGGGTTTCGGTACTTGACACTTGGTGATTGGTGCAGTGAGGGAAATATGGATATGTTGTATACATATTTTCGGGTTTCGGGCTTCGGACATCGGGCTTCGGGCCTCAGCACTTGGCACTTGGTGATTTGTGTACCGTGCTTTGAGTTTTGGGTTTTGGCACTCGACACTCAGTGATTTGTGCAGTGAGGGAAATATGGATATGTTATATACATATTTTCGGGTGTCATGCTTTGGGTTTCGGGCTTCGGACATCGGGCCTCGGCACTTGGCACTTGGTGATTTTTGTACCGGGTGTTGAGTTTCGGGTTTCAGTACTCGACACTCAGTGATTTGTGCAATGAGTGAAATATTGATATGTTGTATACATATTTTCGGGTTTTAGGCTTCGGGTTTCGGGCTTTGGACATCAGGGGTGCGGGCTTTGGACATTGGGGCATGGGCCTCGGCACTCGGCACTTGGTGATTTGTGTACCAGGTGTCAAGTTTCGGGTTTCGGTACTCGACACCTGGTGATTTGTGCAGTGAGGCAAATATGGATATGTTGTATACATATTTTCGGGGTTCGGGGTTTGGGCCTCGGCACTCGTCATTCGATGATTTGTTTAATGTAAATGAAAAATGGGCATGTTGCATACCGGGTTTCAAGTTTGGGGTTTTGGCACTCGACACTCAGTGATTTGTGCAATGACTGAAAAATGGATATGTTATATACATGTTTTCAAGTTTCGGACTTTGGGGTTTGGCTCTCGGCACTCGGTACTTGGTGATTTGTGTACTGGGTCTCGAGCTTCGGGTTTTGTCACTTGACACTTGGTGATTTGTGCAATGAATGAAAAATGGACATTTTGCATACATGTTTTTGGGTTCCGGGCTTCGGATTTTGGGTCTCAGGCTTCGGGTCTATCGGGACTCAGCACTCGGTGATTTGATAACTGGACTTTTAAGCTTCAGGCTTTGGGTGTTCAGGTGCTCATGTGTTTGGTGTAAGGAAATAGAAATTTCGCACATTTTCACCAGTTTCCAGTTTCCAGTCTCGAGCTTGGGGTGTTCGGGTGTCCGGAATGGATGTTGCACAATGGGATTCGGTTTTCGGGCATCTGGGACTCGGTAATCCGTGAATGTCAGACAGATATCTCACTACCTCGGCCCACCCGTCTATATAACATCCCCCTCCATCGGCCCACCCGTCTATATAATAAATATTCCACCACTCCCTCAGCCCATCCGTCTACAAAATAATTCCAGTATGTCGGCCCACCTGTCTATACAATAAACCCTTACATCGGCCCACCCATCTATATAATACATATTCCACCACTCCCTTGGCCCACCCATCTATACAATAAACCATTACATTGGCCCACCTGACATCTTCGAGGATATATATAATATCAGCATAGATGTGCCCACCCATCTCCATCGGAAATAATATCCCTCCCGGCCCATCCGTCAACATTGGGGATATACATAACATCGGCCCATAGTCCGCTGGCCCATCTTATATGGGATATTATGTAGGTCAGGTGACCCGTATAATACAGAAATATGTCACTGTAATATGTGCTGTGACATACCCGTGGAGTCTGAGTCAACAGAACTGACAAACATTAAACTTTGAGCAACTGTACAGTTCTTCATAAACCTTAAACACTACACAAATGGGATCATTATTATAACCTTCAATCTCACGCACAATCTCCCCTCGGCTATGTTTGGCAAATGTGTCAAGAAACTCACAGCGAAAGCAGCTCAGGCTGTTGCTGATGGAAGCCATGGGCTGAAATAAAGGTTAGCAGTATTAGTAACAAGGCACCATTGAAGAAGTTGAAGAACGTACCTTCGAAATCTTCAGAAACAAACTCGCTGAATTCAAGTCCCCCAGCCAGTACTGCCAATAGTCAGCCTCTTTGCAGGCAACCTACAGTTCATACAGAAGAGGAGGAGGAATCCTTACATGGAAATGCCATTGTTGTCGAGTCTGACACAGAGTCAGAAAAATCAAAGGCTGGTGTTGATGATTCTGATGCTGAGGCCTCAGATGATGAACTTGGCAAGTCCTTGATTCCTGTCATAGTGTTCATGATTTTAATCAGTAGATGTCATGTAGAGAGGTTAAAGAAATGTTGGACATCACCTGTATATGCTTTTTTTGAACTGATGCCAAGCATCGAGTACACAAATGGACGCTGTGCACATGTCTTCAAGTGCATTGGAAAAGGCTGCAAGCAGCGCATTCGAAGGTATCTTGATAAAGGTGACGCGAAGTCAACCAGAAACATGGCAAAACATGTCAAGAGTTGTTGGGGCGAGGCTGCATACAAGGCTGCCCAAGATGCAAAAATGGCAGTCTCCACACGTGAAGGGGTGGTTACAAGTATTTTACAGACTGGCTCAATCACCACTGCATTTGAATGAAAGGGCAAGGGCAAGGTGTCATATTCACACCAGCAACATACAAAGACAGAGATGAAGTGAGTACATTACACAATGAAGCAACTGTAAACTCACGGCATTGATCAGAGCCAAAATCGTACACTGGGTTAGTGAAAGCTTGCACTCGTTCGAGATCGTTCACGATAGAGGGTTCCAATGCTTGATGAAAACAGGACACCCTGAATATTACATCCCATCGCCATCAACAGTTTCTCGTGATGTCAAGCTTGTATTTGTCAATGTCAGAAAACGTATTGCAAAAATGCTACAGACTTACGATGGTGAATTGAACTTCACCATGGATGCGTGGACTTCACCAAACCATAAGGCATTTGTAGCTGTTTCGGTTCACCTCGAGCACAAGGGTGAACCATTGGCAATGTTCCTGGACATAATAGAGGTTGCAAAGGTGAGTATACATGCACTGATCATAAAGACAAACTGACAAACCTTATTTTCCGCCCAGTTGCACACTGTATTCCATCTTGCTGAAGCATTTGCAAAAATTTTGCAAGACTTTGGAATAACAGATAGGGTCGGTCATTCTCTAACATACACACACAAAAACTTACATATTGATAGATCCTAAGTGTCACTGCTGACAATGCATCCAACAATGACACGATGACTGCTGAACTTGGGGATCTTGTAGCACATTTTGGTGGCAAACCTGCGTGGACACATTGCTTTCTACACGTGGTCAATCTCGTTGCAAAAAGCTTGATTAAGGAGTTCGACTTACCCAAGAAGAAGGCTGACGAGGTCCTTAGCAAGGCTGAAGAGGATATGCAAGAACTCACAACTGATATCGAGTGGGAGGATCGGATAACGGTAGCTGAAAACGGGGATGGGGACCCAAACAGTGACGAATTCGACAACATGGAAGGGTGGGTTGATGAAATGTCTGCGCTGACAGATGTCAAGCACAAAGAGCTACAGACACATATACAGCCGATTAGATTACTCCTTGTCAAAGTTTGTCAAATCAAACACATACCTTGCAACCATCTGACCATAACAAACAGCTCCGGAAACTTGCCTACAAGATGATTCATTCAACAACACTAATTCTTCCGGAATGGAAACTCACCTTGGCCAAGTTGAAGTTGCCAGAAAGAATCATGCCCCGTTATGTCTCAACCCGGTGGAACTCGACTTTTGATATACTGCTATTTGCAATCGAATACCAAGCAGCAATCAATGTGATGACAGACAAATGACGAATGGGGTTGGGGGTCTTGGAGTTGAGTGGGAAGGAGTGGGCATTGGCGAAACAGCTATGTGACGTATTGAAGGTATGTCACACATCACAAGGTTGCACTTTGTCTCAATCTCATTGAACAAAAGATCTTGAAGCACGCAACACTCTTTTTTTCTCGGGGAACACCCAATCTTGCCATGGTGATCCCTGCCATGGATCACATTGATACTGTCCTGACTAATGGGATTGTCAATTCCCAACTACTCGACCCTGCCATTCGCACCACTCTGCGTCTCGCCAAGAAAACATTAAATAGGTATTATTCTCTTACCGATAAGTCAGAGACTTACTGCATCGCCATGGGTATGTCCTTTTGTTCACACTTGTACTACAGATTTGCTGACAAGTCTCTTGCAGTTTTGCATCCACACCATAAGCTTGAATACTTCAAGACTGCTGGATGGGAAGACGACTGGATTGCAACAGCTCATTGCATTGTCCACAACACATACAAGCGCTCATACACCCACTCTACTGGAGCTACTCAAGCATTGGAAGACTCAGGTGGCCCAATAGCCCAGGTGCGCCATTGTATTTTTATTTTTATTTCATATTGAAATTTAGCGCTACAGGATGATGATACTACCACTAATATTTTTGATCGCCTGCCTGCCCTTGCAAAGCCTGCAAAGGCTCCTGCGACTAATGAACTCGACGCGTATCTCAACACTGGTGTCGAGGAAGTGGAGGATGCCCTCGTATGGTGAAAATGGCAACACTCAACTTACCCCCATCTGTCTTGCATGGCACTCGATTTCTTGACTATTCCTGGTATGTGTTGTGCGCCGTCTCGCTAGATCACTCTAACATTCATTTCTAGTGACATCTGTTGATGTCGAATGTGTTTTCTTGTGGGGCCGCTTACTTTTATCCCATGTTCGGTCATGACTTTCTGCCGAGACAACACGTGCTGTACTTTGCTTAAGCTGCTGGAGTTTGAAAGGTTTAGTGAAGGATGGTGATGTTATGTCTGTTGCAAGGCTGCCAGACCTCGAGGGAGACGAGGCTGATCTTGAGGCTGGCTGGGATGACATTGTATTCACTTGACCTATGTACTATCTACAGTGTTTTTTATAACATACCTGCGCAGTACCCATGTACCCGTCACTACCCGTCACTACCTGCCACTACCTGCCGCTACCCATCTTGAGACCCGTACCCATTTGTACCCTTGGGTGTACGGGTACGGGTAACTGGCGGGTATGGGTGCGGGTCTAAGCTTCGACACCTGCGGGTTTACCCATACCAATGCCTACTCACAGCATCATTCCCTGACCTTTCCCAAGCTATTTCCATATCAGGTGACACTTTCCCGCATCATGCAACCCTTGCGCAACTTTCCTGCGCCTCGCGATGCCCTCGCATCACTCACTTTCCCGTGCTTTCATTGCCCTATCATCCAGGAGCATCCATCCACTGTCCAGCAAGTCTCACTGGTACATATTTTCGCGTTTTATTCAGAATGGCACCATATTAGAGCATGGACCCTGACTCACATACATTATTACATACATTCACTGTATAAATGAGAAAATAAATGGACCTGCATAGAGTATGAATATAGCCTGTAAATACACACAAAGCATAGCATGCAAATTGAGGCAAAGCACACCAATGCAGATACAGAAAGGTTCAGTTTCGACAGGCAAAACCGACTGCGAAAAAACAAGATTTCCAGACATGGGTTTGGTGCCTTTGTGTTAAGCAGACTTCAAGTTTCCTATTGATTTGAGTGATTCATACATTGGATTAAGGTTGGGTTTTCGAGTGAAAGCAGATCTGATTTTGATGTACATACGGACAAGAAGGGGTGTATGTATATGATGATGGCTGGCTACTAGAGATCCTCCACATCTTCTAGGCTTCCCCTTGTCACTCTCCAACCTGTATGATGTACACACCCCAAGGTACTGAGTGCCTGAGCGGTGTTCTTTCTATGTCAACTGTCTGCAAATAAGTCTGGAGCATATACAACAAGATATGACAAGAGCTTACTTCAATGGTTGTAAACTGAGGCAGTGACATTGCAGCCCCAGCCATCACCTCTCGCTGGCCTTGGTCACAACTTCAACAAGTGATCTAACTTCTTCATGCCCTAAAGGATTCCATGGAAGATCAGCAACAAAGTAGTGTGAGAATGCTAGAATAAACTTATGAACATCCTGTAACTGGGTGGGAGTGTCGGACTCAGCAGAGATGGTTGTGGTTACAAGTCAAGAAGGGAAGCAGTGACTTTGAGACTTTGGAGAAATCAAACTCAGCTGAAGTAATAAACTTTCCTGAGGTATGGATAGGTGGGTTTATGAGTCGGAAAAGACTCTGCTCATGGTACTTGCCCTAGGCTTTGTGGGAAAGAATGGATATCCTACTGGATTTAGCATGGGGTTAGGGAGTATTTGTGAGGGGTAGGTATTGGTTGGGAAATTTGATAAGGTCAAGTCGGAAAATGGTCTGCTTACATTTGTGGCATTTTCAGGATCTCTCAAAATTCACAGCATGTCGACTTTGGGTGGGGTTTACTGTATGATGCAGGTTTGTGTACAATTATACCAATTATCTGTCTCAAAATAGGGTAGGACTATTTTCTTGTTTCTGCAGTGATTATCTCCTACTTGGCTCACTTAGCGAGACACATATATAGGTCTGCATTTTTCACTCTTTACTACACCACACCTTACCTGAGGGGAGTTCCCCATCATGTCCATAGCTAGAGTCAGAAGATATTAGCAGTCTTTTTGTTGTCACTCATTGAGCCCTCGTTCATTGCTTGTCTTATTTTGCACTTTCACATTTCGCGTTCCTGTGCTCACGCTAATCACATGCGAGTTTCCCATGCTTCATGATTACATCACTTGCCTCACACAGCCACTGTGCAACTGTGGATTTGTCTTCCTTGCTTCCCCTTGGGTTGAACATGCTTGTCCCTGCAAGCATAGCAGACTAGGCATCGCACCAGATCACTATATCAGCTTCTTGTGTCCCTCCCCTTGATTTATCATCTGACCAACAGCTGAGTTGATTCACCTTCAGCACGTGCACCAACAAGTATACCAACCTGACCGACCACTTCCTCCCTATCCGCAGGTTCTGATCTGGTCAGATAAAGCATGGGCAATGATAGTTCTGTGGGTTGTGAGAGAGTGTCACATGTTTGAAATGGAAATAAGAGAACTTGAGTGCCTCCTGGGACTCAGAGGTGCGCGTCACTTACAGGTAAGCCATTTTGAGACCGAAGAAATCCAAATGGACTAACAAGTTTCATATCATGTAGGAATGAAGAGGGCTGATGGATCCAAGGGGCTGAGAGAAAGATCAAACAGCTGCAAGAGCTGGGTAGATAAGATGTACTTGTACCATACACACAAATGTGATTTCAGGACATTGATAGCTTTGAGTTGGTTCTGCCTAAGGAGGTCAGTTAAAGCACACTCTTTAAAATCAAAACTGCCTTGGCATAGTAAGGGACAGTAATATTATCAAGATGACCAATGGATGCAGATGAAGTGAACCTTGTGAGTGATGATGACCTACTTTGGCTCTTTGATAGGACAAATGAAGCCACTTTGTCAGCAGTCCTCCACTTTGCAAGTCAACCGGACACTGGTAAATAGTACCATTAATCAGTTTGATTGTTGAATTACCCTTTAACATCTTGTGGATAGTGACATGATGAAGGTGAATCAACTCAGCTGTTGGTCAGATGATAAATCAAGGGGAGGGACACAAGAAGCTGATATAGTGATCTATTGCGATGTCTAGTCTGCTATGCTTGCAGAGACAAGCGTGTTCAATCCAAGGGGAAGCAAGGAAGACAAATCCACAGTTGTGCAGCAGTTGTGCGAGGCAAGCAACATAAGTACGAAGTGCGGGAATGCAAAATGCGAAAATGCGAAATGTAATGAGCAATAGATGAGGGCTCAATGAATGACTACTAAAAGGACTGCTAATGGATTCTGACTCTAGCTATGGACATGATGGGGAACTCCACTAAGGTAAGGAGTGGTCTAGTAAAGAGTGAAAAATGCAGACCTATATATGTGTCTTGCTAAGTGAAGCAAGTAGGAGATAATGTATGTAATAAGGTATGTAAGTTAGGGTCCATGCTCTAATATGGTGCTATTTTGATAAAAATGCAGAAATACATACCAGTGAGACTTGCTGGACAGTGGATGGATGCTCCTGGATGATAGGGCGATGAAAACGCAGGAAAGTGAGTGATGCAAGGGCATTGTGAGGCACGGGAAAGTGTCACCTGATATGGAAATAGCTAAGGAAAGGTCAGGGAATGATGCTGCAAGTTGGTGCTGCAAACCCAGGTGGTATGGACTGAAGTATAACATGTTGCAAGCCTGTAATTATGCAAATCTCTACAATGATATACATCAGTGTTGTCGGCAAAACAAATAACCAAGTTCAAGAACAATCCCGAGTGGTTCTGACTGTTGAAGTAAGGCTCCTGTAGGCTCAACTGGAGATCCTTGTGAATACTCACAAAAGATGTGGCATGCCGAATTGGTCTTCGTGCTAGGGCTACTAGATTAGAGGCTTCATACCGGGCCAGTAAAGATGAGGAATCTAAACTGTAGGGGAAGTTGGTGCTAAGCTAAGCAAACACAGATAGACCCGGGCGCGAGTGAAATCGTTGTCCCAAGGGCAGCTAACTGAGTGAAGGAAACCTCTCTTTGTAAAAAAAGGGACACCAAACAACTAATGAAGTACTAAGTCTAAGTAACGCGCAAAGCGGAAATGATGCGATGTATGAAAGGCAAACGTGCATGATGACGCGCAAGTGCAAAAGGGTGAAGGTTGAGATGCGTGAGCGAAGGTGAGGGACAAGCGAGCGAGAGAAGCAAGGGAAAGATGAGGTGAGACAAGTGTTAACACCCCAACTATGGTTGGTTGATGCTAAGATGGAGACTGAGAACCGAAGCACACGACTTTGGATAGTCACTTGCAGACAATGAGTAAAATTCTTAGTATCTAGAGACACACAGAAAATCAACCCCAAAAATAGAGTAAAGAGATAGTATATGTAAAGATGGCTAAGTGCCGCTAGGTGCGCAGGTCCGATGTAGCGAGCCGAGTAAGCTAAATATAGTATGCGAGATAGGTAATAGGGTCTTGGCTGCGCGTGTAGCGCTAGGCTGAGAATTAGCGATGAAAACAATTAGTCAAAATGGGAATATAGTAAGAACATGCACTAATGGACATCTAAGGACATGGGGAGGACAGATGGATGGGTATGTGGACGATGCTAATGCGGATGTGCAGTGCGCGCGGAATCTGCAAAGTAAAATATATGAAGTGCTACTGCGTAAGATGTATCCTTGGGATTAGAGCTGGAGTGTGTAGAGAATGTAGGAGAATTTGAGGGAAGTGCCTGTGGAGGCGCAAGGCTCTACACTGGGCTGTATGTTGTAGACCAGATCCATGCTGATTGTAGCACCAGTTAACGATGAGCAGATACTCATTAAGTCAGACATATAGTCCAATTGGCATGATTGATGATTGAACATGGCCAAAGCATGAACCAATAGTGAGTAATCTGGTTAAGACCTGACCTCTGGGCATTGATGATTTTCCTGTATTGCATAGACTCTTCAAATCCAAACACCTTCTCCCAAAAGAGACCCTACCAAGTAGGGAAATAAGTTCCTTTCAAAAGTGTATGCTCCAAGAATTTCTCGACACCACCCAGTGCAGCAATGACATTGACATGACATTGAGATGTCCACCAGAAAGAGTTACTATAAAGGACATTTCATTAGCCAATAATGAACCCAGACAGTTAGAGATAATTCACTGTTTCAGTAACTGGTACTGTTTCTGATCCATACACATATACATTGGCTTTAGCTATATGCCAGAATTTGACAATCCTTCAGAGAGGGGGTGTTGATGCAAGGTGAGTGTCTGTTCATTTGAATTACCAATGTAAGTACTACACATGGCTTCCCTTTAAAGTGGGACACTTTCAGACACTTAGGCTCTGATCCATAACTGTCCACCATTAGTCTTATGCATTTATGTCCCTGAGTATCAAGGATGCCCTGGGAATACAGTATTATTTTATGCTAATTTCATATTTTATTCAAGTTCTAGCTTAATTATAACTTGTATACCAAAGAGGTGCTAGTGGTGCTGTAAGTTAGCATGCCAGCACCTATGATCTGGTATAAGCCTCATTTTTACCTTAGGTGCCCTCACATGCCTCTATGTTTGGTTGGGACATTTGTCCTAAAGCTGAGTGTACATGTGGGCATCATCCTATCCCACTCACTTATAGTATATATGCTCAGAAGCAGTTGGACTGAGTTCTATGAAGGTGATGTTCATAACTACTACTACACTAGACATTGAATCCTCATTTGCCTCAATAGACCCTGTATCTATGGTCTGTTCATTTGTACTACACTATTCTCAGTTATTATCCACCATACTATGATCTGTGGCCTGATACACAATGAGCAGGCTCATCTTGAGCTTGTCGTTGATAATGGCCAGTATGAGATGACTTGAGTAAACAGGTGAATAACTTTTATGCTATGAATAGAGTTTTTATAAAGTAGATGAATGATTTTGGTACCAGTGATGCAGAAGTCTGGTTTAGTCCAGTTTAAGAGAAAATTTTGCAAATGCTAAATACAATCATATATTTGGTTCAGCTGCTAAACTAAACATTGAACTAGACATCCTCAAACATGTTCAGGATGTTTGGTTTATATTTAGTTTGCATTCAAACATTAAACATAAGTATGTGCTCATACATGCTGTGCAAAACTGGAGGGAAAACCAATGCTGTTTGTATGTTGCTCTACTGAACCATAACCTTGCTTCTTCACTCTTTTGTTTTAGGTCTAGAGACCAGTTCCTTAAGCTAAAACCTCACTCCTCCAGCATTTCCATGTCTCTAGATCCACTAGGATCCATATTCTCACACTCATACTCTTCTTGTCCTGCTTCAGACTTTGTTTCAGCAGTTATTTCCTCCTCTATATCTATTCAGAACTTGTTCTAAGTAGTCTATACACCTTCCTTCATCTGGCAGACAAATCTCCACCAAAGTTTTCTGCACTTTTCTGAAAATTATCTAATGCTCTTCTAAAGAGTAGCTTATCTCTGAGACACCCTCAGACTTCATTGGTTTACTCTGGACTTCATCTGAAATTTAGGGGCACAAACTTAGATAAGAGACACAGTACATAAGCTGAGGCCTAGCTCCTTTGCTCCATCTAGAATAACTACTTCCCCAATGTGTTTGTTCTGTCCATCTAACTTGGTTCTTAATAGTGATCATATATGGCCATGTTATGGACATATACATTTTTGTTATGAGAAACTTGGTCCTAGAAGCTTTTCATGAGCCTATCTAATACCTCATTATACTTATGGATTATATTTGTTGTTTCCAAAAAAAAATTCCAATTCTTGGCCTTTGTGACAATGATAGAAGCTTGAGATTATACAGAGTACAGCAGCTTGTAATACTTACAAAATTCTGTAGTGTCCAAATAATCTTGAATAAAACAGGCACATTCGTGGATCTGCCAACAAATTTTTCCAAGAATAGAGCATATTGATATAATTTGGTTGAGCTTTTCATTTTGTGTCATGAAGTTATAAATACTACATAACCTACTAAGAAGTCTGAGTATGTTTTGGTTGCATTTTGTTTGAGCTATAATAATCTGCATAAATAATTGCTAAGTAGTGAGAGATGATAAGAGATAAAGTGAAAATATACTTTAGCCGCCCAGGACAACACATCTAGTGCAATCTTTGCATATGGGTGTAGCTGTGAAACTAGGTTAGTTTAGTTCTGACTAAGAGGAGGTTTTGTATATCTACAATTTCTCCAATAACATTATCAAATATCTTGAGAGGTTGAAGATATGTATCCTGGAAATGGTCAGCAGTATTGAGATTCTCTGGACAATCAACACCATAGGTCTCCCAGGTTCCATAAGTAGGTGCATGAGACTTATTCTCCATTGTGCATTCAAAAGTGCCAATTTGGTATTGACCTTCTATACATCAGATGGAAGGGCCTAAAATGTGTGACCACCAAAATTTAGAGAGAACATCATCAGGAAAATGCAAAATTCCTGTAGGCAGCTGTTTCCTATGTACGCATGTTTAGATCACGTGCTCCTAAATAGGTCTATCATAGGCTCTGTAGGTTCTGTAGACGGCTCAATTCCTGTACACGCAAATTTCTTTCTCTAGTATGCGTCTTTTTTACTTGGATACCTCAGACCACATTACTAACTGCAATGGCAGACAAATCTCTCAAACAGTATGTCCTTATAAAATTTATCACAATGTTCACTTACTGACAACTCCAACAATCCATGTCCCACCCAGTCAGCCGACTACGAGTCAGACTCCGAGTTGGACACCCATTGTCCCAACGACATCATGCCCAGCACACCCTCTCCCACCAGTGAGCCTCTCCAAGTCAATGGCAATGACATGCCCCAGGACGAGCCTAGGGTTAAATTGTAAGTTGGGAGTTATTGAATTGTATATTGTTCACATATCATTATTCCCTCACAGTCTGCCTCTTTGCCAGTGGGCCAGCATCCAACTAGAAAAGCTCAAGAAGGAAGAAGCTCTTAATCTGCAATGGGCCCGGGAGAGGAGGGAGGCAGAAGAGGAACAATGTTGACAGGATAGCAGTGAGTATATCATTGTCACTGGCCTAGTCCCACATACTTATTGAATAATGGTCCATTCATGTTAGAAATTGTCGAGGTGACGGTTGGATACCTTCGACAACTTATTGAACACTGTTGGGATACCGAGAAGACGCTCACTGAGGCCAACCGCCAAGCTCAGTTACTCAAAATCAACACCTTATGCCACCGGTTGCCAGAGACCACTGATTCATGCAAGGAAAATGAGGTTCAGGGTGATATAACCATTTGAGCACCAATTTTTTTCAAGCCTTCTTGTTGCAAAATTTATAAAAAGTGTACATATCTATCCATGTATTAAGGTAGAATGTCTTACAGCTATCCAATACATGCGCTGCAACCCAACTCCTGTCCACTTGAGTGCCGAATTTTGAAATGAGGTGACAGCTATGAATGATGCTTGACACAGGGATTATGCTGGAGCGGGGTGCACGACCAGCATAAGAGCGTGTAACAGCGTGCATCTGAAACAATTCATCTCGCACACAAAATGGTTGAAACCATTCAACATAAGCTAAATGACACAGTTGTCCCGCCACTCTTAAGTGACATGGGATATCAAAAATGAATCGAAGCTGCACAATTTGAAGACCTGGATGTGAGTATTAGTTGGAATTGTGTATATAGTTGTTGCCAGCTACATACCTTCTAATGCAGTGCCTCGAGTGTGCTCATTGTCTCTGCCCACATGCACAAGTACAGTGTCAAATTTTTCAACAGTACTGAATGAACGCCCTGCTGGTGCAGTTTGGGGGGTTGCACGAATCCAATCAAGATCCTTTCCCATGTGAACCACAGGTAACTTTGCATATGGGATGGAGAGTCGTCGATAACCATCAAAATGATCCCATTCACTAACAACAGGTCCATTAGGTGCAGCATTGCGCAGATGTTGTGTCAGTGCCAGCAAAAAATTCAGAGCACCGAAAGTGTGTGTAATTGCAGCAACAGTCAATGCCCTGAATGAAGGACATGCTAAGAGGATATGTGTTAGCTGGTCACTGATGCCCTAGGTGCTGGTTTGTGAGCCATCATTTGCAGTATGAATGGCGCTCCGAGTGGTTACTTCATCATTCAAGATGGTCTCATTCTCATCGTCTTCCTCATCTCCACCAGTGTCTGCCAGCTCCTGGAATCTCTACAAACACCAGTCAAGGTAAGCAGAAAACTGGTCCACCATATCCTGTCGCATCAACCATTTAGTCATCTGTGCTACATAGTCTCGCCTATTTGTTGCATGGTACACATTCTTGGCGAAATTGATATGTAAACGTTTTGGGAATTCAGTGTTAAAACCATTGGCCGATCCATGTGACTTGATTGACTTGACATAGTGTGTCATTGAATGGAGCTTGGGTATATTGAAATCATTGCATACAGAGATCCTTGAAAATGTATTTGTGCACATGAAACTCATCCAGTGCATTTTTGAGTGCATCAAGAGTCTGTGATGTGTGAGAATGAAACTGAGCATAGAAGATAAAATCCAGCACAGCCTGTGCAGCACAAAATACGGTGGGCTGAACGGCACCTGCAAGGACACCTAGAAATACATGTTGCATTTCACAGTGCTCTGTCCCTGTCCACTGAGACACGAGAGAAATCCCTTTGGAGAAATATCAAAGGCTGGGGTAGTTGGTCATTGTGCGATATCACTTGTCAATCTGTTCTTCTTCTGCAATCTCAGTACACCACTTCAGAAGATGATTGTGGAAGACTCCTTTATGGAGTTGATGTAATATATCAGGTGTGACACTTGCAAAGATGTTGGCATGGGGCAGATCTGCCCAGAAAGGACAATAGACAGGACATAGGCCTTGTCGTGTATAAGCGGCCACTCTCTGGCTGGATTGCTTGTGCTGTAGGATTGTCATCATTTGGTCTGGGTTACAAAGAAGGGAGTCAAGAGGTTCTCCTCAATTTTGACGATGAACACGGCACTTTGGGCAAAAACTCTCTTTGGTACATGCAACAAGGCACTGCTCAGGGTGATCTGCAACATAAGCTGCTAGGATAGGATGTACTCTCTGCACCCTGTCATCTGTGCATACCATTCCAACTCCCTCCTGCCCTGCTGTAATCAAGGGTTACAAAAGACGTTGCATGCACTCATGAAAAAGACGGTACCCTGCCACTGACCAAGTGGCTTTACTAAAGCAGTCTAGCTTTGCCACAAGTAGATAGCCAATCAGGATGGCGCCATGCATCCATGGTTTCTAGCGTGTTTCCTTGTCGATGTTGCCAATAGTTAGATAGACAGGCCATGCTGACTTATCTCCACGAAACTGAGACAGACTTGTTTTGTCAGAGGCGAGGATGACTGGTGCTATAGTAGCACCTGGTGCTAATTTGCTCTGTTGAATACAAGTCAGTTAGTAGGCATTGTAGTATGTACCAAGTCCACATCAAACTGATTTGACACTTACCTGTGTCTCCCACCACCAATCACATATCCACATATCATCATATATCCGACTCTTTCCCAAGGTGTCTTCATAGGCTCATTCCGGTGCAAAGGCCATAACATCCTTGAATGGTGGGTTTCCAATAAGTTCCCAAATACATTCTACTGGGTCACACTGCCACAACTCCAACTTGGTTGTCAACATCTCGCCATCTGTATCAACAACATCTCCTGCAACCTTGATGAGGTCATAATGCCACTTAGGACCTTTTGTGGGTAGGCCATCAATTTTCTTCAAGAATGACTTGTTGGTTGTATATGAAGGTCTGGTATGTTCCTTGATCTTGATAACGAAATCATTTGATCATTTGTTGTACCATCAAGTACTCAGGCAACTCACAATTGGAAGCTTTAGGAACTTGTCAGCCTGATTTTGGCCCACATTTTGAATGAGCCACTTTGCAAGCTCCCACTCATCTTCATCTTCAAAAGGTCCCCACATTCTGTTGCTGCTGTTCTCCAAGTCTGCTTGTATTCTGTGAAACTTTGTGGGCATGTTCTCCTGAGTTGTCACTGGCACACCTGCTAATGCCTCTGTAGGATAGGTTTCAATCCAACGAGCATTGTCTCCCAGGCCAACTTGCACAGGTTCATACTCGTCTGGCACCTCTTCGACTTCAACTTGCACTTGGTGGCATGGTTCTTCACTTGTAATGTGAGGTAAGTCTGGCTCTTCCAGTGGTATGTCAAATTCATTGGCGAAATCAAGTTCTTCTAGTCCGTCTTCACTGCCGTCACCATGTTCTTCTGGCCCCGGCTCAACAAACCCCCCACCCAGATTAAAGACATTGACACTGAAATCCTGCAGCTGTTTGAGCCACTTCTTGTGGTATTGTTGGGACTTGGTGATATGCTTGTTGAGCCCAGAGGTTGTGGGGACCCAATGGCCACAGTCCTTGCAATTTGGCATATTGAAGTGAGTGTTTTTGATTATTCATTGGGTTCCAATGTTTTGACATCTGACATCCGAGTCTATCCCAAGTCTTGGGACCATCCTGCATCTTGCTGCAGACCTGGGTAAAACTGGGATCCATTTTTTTTTAACTTGTGTTATCCTCCTGTCATCACTGATCAGACTCTTGGCCACACAGATGGCTGGATGCAGATGCAAGAAAAAAGTGCCCAATGCGGAACATGGTTTGGACATTGATCATGGCATAGATTTTGATGTGGCCAGTGGAGACACTCGTGAGGGCTGAGTGCATCGCAATACCATTAAAAAGCAAGCCTAAGGTACTTATTACCAAATCATACTACTACCTACTAACTATTGATGTACTACAGAAGACGCCTCACAAGCCAAGGAAACCAATAAAACTGAGAAATATGCTCAACAAGCTCTCAGGACCAGACAAGCTCTTGAAGAGCTTAATGAATTTCAATGTTTGGACCCAGAATCGGAGTCAGATCTGGAGTTGGATCAGGATGTGGTGCGAACTTTGTTTGTATTAATGAGAACTCTTTCTCAAGATTCATTTTAGTTTGTGTTTAAACCTGTCCCACCCAGTGTAGCATGCAAGCCAGCTCTTGCTTGAACCTCTCAGATGCCACCACATCTCACTCAGTGAGCCTCAAACATTCCATCAGTGCCTGTGAGGCACATGCCACCATCTGATGATGTCATTGATCCAACACTCTTAGAAGATCGTACCACACAACATCATGGGCACAGCTTTGCACAACTGGTTAGTTAAGGTTTTCTATCATAACTATACTTCTGACAATGTATAGACTGTTAGGCTATCCCGCAGGTGCACAAAGAGCCTAATGCCTGCACCACACCAAGGGAACGGGGCTTGGTTGCACAGAACTCCCGCAGAGGGATCACTAGACTCGGATGCAATGTGTGGCCAGGAGAGTATGGACAACCTATGTCATCTCCATTGGAATCACTTTCAAGGCGGCTGGTAAATGCAGAGGGTGAACATGCTGGTGCATCTGTGGAATCAGGTGGTAGAGAATTGATGGAGTATGGTCACCCTGAGTCACCTGCAATGCTAAACTACCCAGGTGTGCATCACCCTTGTGTCAGTGCACTCACACCTTCCCAATAAGTGCCATTGCCACTTTCGTCTGTTGGAATGAAATGTGCTGGTCATCTTGCACTTGCTACTACTGAGGGTCTGCAGTTTGTCAAAAAAGTAAAGATGAGCAAGGGCGGTACTTGTGGTCACATTCGTTCAGCTGACTTTGACAAATTGTATTCCACAACAGTTCATCTTGCGGTCAGCCACTACCAGTCAATTCTGGCCAACTAGACCATTTATCCTAATTATATACAAGCACATGACTGGTCTGGTCAAGCTTGAGTGGCCACTTGCCGCTCTCAAGGGGTTTGTATTGATTATGATGAGGATGCATACAAATTGGTGAGTATATTACTTGTACTGTCAACAACTCACAAGTCTGACTGATAATATAAATCACCGATCGCGGCTCAAATTTGCGCAGCAACCTCAAGATTGTGCTCCGCCCACTAGTTGAGACTGAGTTTGGATTGAGTAATAAAAAAACTCCAGAGGCGATGAAATCTAATGCAGCACTTGCTGCCACTCTTATCGGAAACTGCAAGCTCCTCACATGCAAGGTCAGGCCATACTGATTCGATTTATTTGATGGCTTGGACTGAATGTAACATTACAGAACCGCAAAGCAGGCAAAGGACTATTCGAGGCCAACATTATTCTGAAGGGCATGATTAAATGGTGCTACAATAGGAAGAACTCGATGGGTGTCACACTGGCAAGCTACTTCAAGGACCCTACCACTGGCAGAGCAAGCTTAGATATCATGGCAGCGGTCCTTACTGGGGCGAGTCTTTTGGGACTAGGGTTGTTTTCACAACTAACTGGCTATCATAGATCGAGGCTTGTGTGGCGGAGTGGACAACTGGCATGAGAATTAAGATGTGCTTCTACAAAGAGTGCCCTGCTGCTGTCTTCAAGATTTACCACAAGATGCTCATTGACTTTGACGAGGGGATGAAGCACACTGATATTTTGCCCAAGATTTGCAAGAGGCTTCTGAGACATGCTTGGTATGTGGTCCAACAAGCTTGATATCTGTTAGTCTTGCTGATAGACACACAGTCTCCATGCAAATGTCCTCGAGGATCCAATTGGTGTTGGTGGGACATCGGACAACTTCTCAACTGAAGAATTTGCGGCAGCAGTGGCAGAATGGGATAGGTGTGTCGAGTTGGACGATGAGTATTAGCTAGTACTATAGTATACTAGTGTGTTCAATGCAAGGGAGAGATCCAATTATGCATTACATGGGCCTCATTGAGCATACAAGTCCTATAGATTATGAATGTGTATACAGTAACCTACATATTTCGAGTGCCTACGGTAAATACAGTGTCTATGAACTTAATATGCTATACAGGTGTGTCTAGATGCGGCCTATGTAGGCGGGATTTACCTAAGGACCCAAATGGTCTACATAGGCTTCATAGGTCCGCTTAGGCATCATGCAAATTCCTGATGATAGACTAAGGGGCAAATGTGAAAACTCACCTTAATATTTGGAGTCAATGGAGTATATTCATTAGTACTTGGAGGAACACTGGTGTAACAATGGTTGCAGCACTGGGCTTGGAGCCAGCCATTCTAACACATGCATCACATACCATCCCTTGACCTCTCTTGATCTTCCAAAGGTTGTGCACACTCATCTGAACTGTTTACAGACAGTCCTTTTGTTCTGAGGCCCGTCCAAACCTTGTGGATCACCCTATCCTCGTCCTTCTGACTTTGTTAATGCATTTTCCCTTATTCTGTCTATATGTTGACTATGTTGTAGTAGTCACAAGGATAACTACCATCAGCACCCTGTTGGGAGTCTTGGAATACATATAAATGATAGACCTCATGCCTTATTACATGTATACTTGCATTGCAGCTTGCCTTGCAGCTTATTACATAGGATTTGGACTTGCTTATCTCACTACTAGTTTTGCCTATGCATTCCGGTGTAGAAAGCTAATTCCTGCTGGGCTCAGCAAAAATGGTACTACCTAGACAACAATATTTAGGTAGATCTTTAGCATGACCTATGCTGCTATACTTGCAAGGCAAGTGCATTTGATCCTATAGGGGTAGCTATTTGGTATTAGTTTAGATAGTTAGTTATCAATAATAGAAAGATAATCCGAAGCCAGGAATCTACTTGTCCAAAGGCAAACTGTTGGGTCCAAAAATATCGGAGTCAGGTTAGGTGTCAGACTATGTGTCAGACTGTTGGAAATAATGAGTGTCAGATGTTTCGGAAATGTTTCGGAGTAAAAGAGCGGATAGATATTTCGCAATACAATAAAGTACTACTAATATCCAATAACTTCCATCCTACCACTGAGTAGGGAAAAGTAAGTAATTTCATAGGTAGGAAGTACTAGATATTATATAGTGTCTATGTAGAATTTTGGAGTGCATTAGGCAAAAACAGTAGCACAAAATCAGGTCTGAATGTATGTAAAAGAGCATGAGTACTGCACCTTTTGTAGATAACATGTAATAATGCTGTCTGTAATATTCAATAATGCAAAAATGAGTAAATACACACCAGTGGGGATATATACGACTGGACAGGACATAGGAAGGACGAGTCCAATGCAAAAATGTTGGGTCCAAAACTTTTGGGTCGGCATCAGGCATCGGGATCAGGATTGGAATGTTGGAGATGCATCAGACAAGGACTGTTTGACATGAGTATCAGAAATGCAGGTTTTGATTCCAGCGCTGCAACTATTGTTACAGTGGCCTCAGCACATTGCACTTTGGAGTTGCTAGCAGACTCAAAGATGCAGCTGGCTTCAAGCCCAAGTCAATGGTTATTGTTTGAGTCTTTGAGATCCAATGTTGGTTACAGTTCTTCAAATCTGAAGTTGGTACTAGTAGTAGTATGGTCCGATTTCAGTGTGCAAAGTCAAACCAACCACTGCACTCCTGGAGCACTCCAAGAAGACAGCTCTCCCCTCTCAAACAAGAGCCATCAATGCCTTTCATGCTGCAGAGGCATTGAAGCTCACCACCGATGACACCCATCCTCTGGCCACTGAACCACCACAAGCACTCATCCCATCTACTCATGCATCAAACATTGACACCACCACACCTGAAACCACCAGCAAAAGGGCACGTGTCAAAGAAATTGATGAAGATGAGATATCTGGTGATAATGAGCGTGAAGATGCACAGACAAATCCAAAGTGTAAGTCTATCTGCAAGATAATGTACCTCATCATCAATGAATCTACCTCTCCCACATGCAAAGATAGAACTCACAACATCGACCAATTCTTCAGTCAACCATTTGAGTGCACTCACACTAACAGCAAGGTCAAAAAACATCGAAAGTGCAAAGTTTGTCCATATGTTGTCATATCATTTGCATATTTCTTTACATCACTAACACTACATATTTGCTACTACTAGGGCTCAATGTACCATTGTAAACGAGACGTCAACCCTCCGCTGTCATGCAGAAGCCAAATTTGCAGGAAATTACCAAACATGGGCCAAGGCCAATGCATCTAAATTGCTGGGTGACCTCGCAGCCAAGAAAAAGAAAGCCATGCAAGCACAGCAACAGATTGATGTGCACTTGACCGAGCGCAAATTGTCAGAGCACACCATCCCTTACACCCATCAGAATTTTAGAAAAGCTGCAATTGAGTGGCTTGTCACCACAGATCAAGTAAGACTCATTCATATTGATATTGTTGGCTGAAAACTAACAGAATTTAGCCCATACAGGCTCTTGAGCACTCTAAGTTCAAAGAAATGATAGATGTTGCCTCATGTGCCACACAGGGAGTTAAGATTCCAGGCTGAAAGGCCACGTGTGTTTTCAAGAACCATTTGACCAAACTCAAGAAGAAATTGAATGTATGTACCATGCTTCACAGTATCTGCTTGTATCTGACACGATTTTAGTGCCAATCCGTCAGTGGTGCAGTCAATATTACATGTGACACATGGCAGGCCGATAACTCAAATGGTTATTTTGCCATCACTGGCCACTGGATCAAAGAAAACAATCTGATGCAATGGGTATCTGGGAATGCATTACTTGGCTTTACTTGGCTCAATAATGCCCATAATGGCCAGTGCTTAGGTGGTGCATTATTCAAGGTGCTTGATCATGTCAGTGTCACACACAAAGTCAGTAAAATTCCACCTCCTCAATAACAGTGCTTATATCTCGACCTAGATTGGCCATGTCACATATGACAATGCAGCAAACAATAGTACCATGTTGCAGGAATTCTCGAAGTTGTATGAGGCAAAGTACCACAAAGACTTCCCATGGCATCAATGCAAGGTAAAGTGAGTCTTTTCGATTTGGTTGATGGAACTGCTAACAAGCCTGACAGTTGTTTAGCACATGTTATTAACCTCAGCACACAACAACTCATCAGCACCTATAGCAAGGCACCCCACTATAACCCCCATAACCTACATGCTCATGAACCGGATCTAGCTCAGAGGATCAATTATGATGAGATTAGTCTGGTCCGCAGCATCTGTGTCAAAGAATGTTTCTTGGCAAAACAGAAAGAGCTATATAGAACTGTTTAGATGAAAGCAGGTGTCTCTTTGCCAACACAACTACTAATTGATATCAAGGTCCGCTGGTCTTCAACTTACATCATGCTTAATCATGCTGATTGCAACAAGCAGGTATGATACACCACCACACCTTTTTGTTCTTACTCTGACTTGCCATTAAAGCATGTTGATATGTTTGTGTATGAAATGGGATGCCAAGAGCAAAATTTATCAAAGCATGCCAAAATTGACTTTCTGCAATTGACATCTGCCAAGTGGACATGGGTTAGCCAGTTCACAGACCTTCTTTCCTATGCTGATGTGGCACAGCAGGCTTTCTTGTCTGATCAAGGATCAACTCTCCATCTCACAATTCCTGCACTAGAGACACTTCACAAATCATGGTCTTTGCAAGCGGAAAGGCACAAGTACATTTAGTTTGCTAGTCCACTCAAGACAGCAGCAGAGAAGCTAGATGAATATTACAAGAAAACTACACTGCTGCCTATGTTATTGCCATGTGTTTGTTGTTTTCTATTCTTATCATCCCGACTCTAACAAACTTTACCATACTAGTACTTGATCCAACATCCAAACTTACATACTTCAAAAAGCACTGGCCATCAAATTTGCTTGATGATTTGCTTGCTTGTGCTGAGAATGTCTTTGAACAACACTACAACAAGCTCAATCAGTCACTTGTATTGTCACAGCCTGCAACTACAAAAAGTAAGATTGGCAGCCTCAAGAGACTCATTTGGAAAGTTCAGAGCAACTCTGAAGATAACTCTGAGGCAGAACCAGGAGCCACATCCATCAGAGATCCATCAAAACCATTGAGGCTGCTCCCTTGGCAGGTATGACCACTATTTAGTAGTGGGGTATAAGTCATTTTACTTGCTACTCACTTGATGCTGACTGTTGTTTTGGTTAAGATCAATGCCCTAAGGTATCCAGTGTGGGCTTTGCTGGCAAGGGACTACTTGTCCATCATGGTAGCATCTGTATCGAGCGAGTGAGTTTTCTCACAAGGAGGCATCACAATTACTAAGCAGCAAATTGGCTGGAAGGAGACATTGTGGAGGCTTTACAATGTGTCCGAACATGAGACTGATGGGTTAGAAGTCAAGCCAGCAGATGATGAGCCTGGATGGGATACACTGATTTTGGAGGAGGAAGATTCAGAGTCTGATGTTGATTCAGTGGATGACAATGAGGTACTGTAGGACTCGAGCACTACTTACTATATTGAATTTTGAGTCATTTGTTTTTGAAAGCCATCATTGAGCCCAAGCCGAGCTGCAGCTTTGGCCCATGGCTTGGCCTAAGGTTTTGCAAGGCCTAAGCCCCCAAAATCCAAGCCCAAGCCAGGGCTTTCATGCCAAGCCAGGCCCACACATCACTACACATGTCTGCTTATCGTATCACGCATCACTCTCGCCTTGCACTTTGCACATTTCATAGTCCTATTACCTTAGTAGTAGTTTGGTGTCCTTCTTTTTATAAGAGAGGTTTCCCTTGACTCAGACAGCTGCCCTTGGGTCGATATATCACTCGCACCTGGAACTATCTGTGTTTTCTTGGCTTAGCACCAACTTTCCCTATAGTTTAGATTCCTCATCTTCACTGCCTTCTTTAAGTTCAGCAATTGCTGCATAAGGGCCTGTACAGCAACAGATTATTACACAGATTATCGCTTTGGATTATTTGTACAGATTATTCCCACACAACCTGGTGTGACTTTTCGGCACCTTCCGACATCACTCATCCAAACCCTAACATAGGGGCAAAACTGCGCTGACATCATACCATGCCTCATCCAAAGGACCTGCCACACAGGCTCCATCTCTTGTAAACTGTTGCAGCAATGATTGCACAGTTAATTATTACAATTGCTGTAGCCTGTATTACTCCATACCTTGACAAAGAGCCATATCATACTTCTATATTGTCTGGCTTTGCATGGGTCCAGGAACTTCTCAATGGACACCCCAAAAGGATCAAAAATGAACTTGGGATGCGAAAGCATGTATTTCTTGCACTTGTTCAAGAACTACGGGACTCTGGGTTAGATGACTCAAAATTCATCACACTTGAAGAACAAACAGCAATTTTTTTGTATACCTGTGTCACAGGCCTCAAAAGTCGACATGTTGCTGAGAGGTTTCAACACTCACATACCACAATTACAAAGTACCATTTTTTTCAAAGTGCTTGTCTACTTGACTCAAAAAAATCAGGTACTTCAAGCGAATTCTTCTTGCTCTCTCATCCTCGCCTTTCTACAAGAGATATGTGTTTTTGCCAAAAGAAGATTTTCCTATTCCACATGAAATTCACAAGAACCCCAAGTTCTTTCCGTACTTCGCAGGAGCTCTTGGGGCAATTGATGGCACTCACATCAACTGCTGCCCCTCTGCAGATGAGAGGCATCTTGCACATAACCAAAAAGGAGGAATCAGTCAAAACTGCCTGGCATGCTGTTCTTTTGATCTCCAATTCCAGTATATCCTCAGTGGCTGGGATGGATCAGTATCAGATGCCATGCTGTTCAATGAAGCTCAGCTGATGGATCTGTTTGTTCCAAAGGGAAGATATTATCTTGCTGATTCAGGGTTTGGTATATGTGAAGCACTGCTTGTACCTCACCGAAATGTTTGCTACCATCTTGCAGAGTGGGGCCGAGCTGCCGTGAGGTTCATATTTTCTAAGTCCTTGAATCTGTCCACAGACCAACATCTTTTGCTAGACCGAAAAATTCACTTGAATTGTACAATCTCCGACATGCACAAGCACAAAATGTTGTTGAACGGATTTTTGGTGTACTCAAGAGACGATTTCCGATACTCATAAACCCACCAGAATATAGCATGACCTTCCAAGCTCGTATCCCTCCCGCACTCTGTGCTGTACACAACTTTATTCAGATTCATGACCCGGATAAAATACATGAATTCAATGATGGTAGTATTGATGGCTCGGAGTTGGGGAATGATAGGGGAGATCTAGCAGAAGGACCAGCAAATTTTGAAGAACGAGAAGCAGCAAAGGAACAAAGAGAAGAGATAGGAAACAAAATGTGGCGAGACTACCAAGTATTCCTGCGGGAATGTCAACGAACACATAGAAGGCAGTAGAGGTCAACTTAATATATTCTCATAGAAGTTAAAAAATTATTGACTATTGATGTGCGTGATTTTTCGATTGATGAATGAGTGACAAGCATTGTCATCTCGCATTACCATATATGCATCCATAGCACTGACATCAGTCTGGAAGGCTTTGATGAGAGCAGCCATTTCATCACCAGTGAGATGGGTCTCGACATTCTGGGCACGTTGCATGGCACACTGCCTTCGAATTGGCGATGGAGCAAGAGATGATGACTGGGCTTGAGAACTTGAGCGAAATGCATCAGTGAAGTCCGAAAACTGGTCAGCAATAGCAAACAGTGCTGCGGCACCACTCGCACGATGCCTCTTTGATGCTGGACCCAAAGTTGAACTGGTGGAAGTAGAAGCAGAGATACTGTCAAATTTTTGCTTCGGAAGGGGAGCTGGAGTGTGACTTTGACGAGGTGGAGTTTTGTCCCAAGGGATCAAGTCTTCATCATCCCCACTCTCATCTAGAACATCCTGATCATCTTGAGATGAATTCTTGACATGGTCAGGCTGCAGAAGGCCCTCTTCATTTAGAAAATCGAGATCAGGTGACTGCTCATGGGACTCCTCCAACGCAGCATGAAATGTGTGAGTTCCTTTTGAAGCAGTAGTGGACAAAAGAGTATCGAGTTCATCAAAGTGTGGCCATCCCTTGTTGTGAAATGGTGCAGCATCAGGGCGCCTCTTGAATCAAAAATGAGATACATAGTATACTGCAGAAAAAAAACCATACCTTGACATATGCAGCCCATACTGCCTCCAATGTACTGTCAATGCCAGCACCAAACTCGTTGTCCCAAGAAAAGCCAGACTGGGCCTTGATATCAAGAACGATCTTGTATTTTTTTCGTATCTGAAAATGTGTGAGTTGCATCAAGAAAAGAATAGATGCACTTACTGCAGCCCACTTGTTCTTGCAAGCACAAGAATCTCTTGCAACAGGTGGCACCCATCCTTCCTTCAAAACTCCTTCAGGGGGCTCAAGGAAATGAGCAGCTGCAGCTTGAAAGACTCCAATCTTGAAGTTCATTCCATCACCAGCTTCTGATCTACATGAAGCCAGAAACTTGATCAGCCTCAAGGTGTGATCTTCAGTCCAATGGGTTCGACTCGGAGTTGTACTGGTTGTCAAGATTTCAGATGGCACATTTTCTTGCACCGTCGAACGAGTTTTTCCGGATGGTGGTTTCCTAGGATTTGCCGCCACAGATTTTGGCTTTTGCGAGCGAGCCATATCTGACAGCGAGGAGGTTCAGCGCGGAGTCACACTGTATGTCACACAAAGTCACACTGGAGCTCACACCGCGGGAATAATCTGCGCGAACAATTGTACAAATAATCCATCATATAATCTGTTGCTGTACAGGCTCTAAGCAAGCCTTGAAACTTGAAGGTTGTGATGTGCTTTGATCCCATATTTGAATATTGTTTTCTGTTGTGATGACGAGATGTTCACCAAACGGCAAATACCGAATGCAGTAAACAACTGTTTGCTTGTAGAGAGCAGCGCAACAATTTATTAGGCCCCCCAGAAGCTGCCATGATTCCGTGCTTCAAAACTTATTCTTTTCATCCCATGAACCTGTTGCAAGTGCTGTACCGTCTGCAGAGAAGTCCGAATGAACATACATAACTGGTAGTTGTGAGCCTTGGCAAGGGTGTGCCTAAAAAGCACCGCGGCCAAGACCCAACTCTGACCCGTTGCTGCCTCCGTGCCAAGCGATGAGTTCTCTTTTTTTTGCTTGAATTGGACATCTCGTGATACCACTAATCCCCGTACCTCACTGCGACGCCCTCAATCTTCTTCAACAAGACACCATTCATCAAGTCCCACAAACAAAGTGTCTTGTCGTACGAGGCCGTCGCCATTCACTGTCTATCAGTGAAAACTCGACTGCGACTACGTCTTTTTTATGACCTTCAAACCTTCGAACGGGTCGAACTTGACGAGGTCCAAGGTCCAAGACAGGCTATTGCATCGGATTTTTACTGAAGGTTTCGGATGGCAGGAATTGTGGATGTGTTTTCTTGTAACAGAAAGCAGTACCTCGGTTCCACCGACCTTCGGACGGGTCATATTGAATCGCTGTGTTCAAGTGGCTGACTCCGTCAGGAGTTTGGCTATCGCACACAGTCCACAAAACCAGTCAGTCACTTTAGTCATGATCGACGCAGCGACGCTTGCAGTGACTCGCCTATTCAGACATCCCGTCTAATACCGAGATTTCCTGCGAAAAACTTTCAAGTAATAAGTAGGGCGCTTCAAGTCTCGCGCAACAACTTAGTTGTACAACAGATGCGGACACAGCCTCAATGCCATCATGCAGATGATGCTTCGTATTCCTTGGCGATCGATCGTCGAGGGGTACACTGAATATTGACAGTACATAATATATTTTTTCAGTGCCGATGGTACTTATGTCTTCTCTGAACCAATGTTCGGCTGAATACTTTGATAACCTAGGATACTCGGGAATAGAGTCTAGGGACAAGTATCGCAATGCAGTGCCAGGCAGTGCCTTGCAATCTTTTGCGGTCGTATAGGTGACGTGGCACACAGCCAATAACGAGTCCGTGCCTTGCAGTCTAATGGTCTTTGTCATTTTAGAAAGTTGTGATTGACTCGCATAAAATCAATTGTGATCCTGCTTGGATGATACCACCAACAAATCTCCCACTCTCCTCTCACGACTCTACGTCGACTCCGCATTGACATTGCAGCTTAATGATTTACAAACTCTTCTTTGCGGCATTGGTGTTTCCACTGAAGGGAGCACTGATAAGATGGCGGGCAAATTTCACTCCCAAGGTTCAACCTGTTCCAGAATTGCCCTTGATCGACGATGTCCAACATGTTTCTCAACCTCGGTCGTTGATAGGCGTGTTGCGACGAGTCAACACAGAAGAGGTGTGCATGTAAATTTACATAAGGATGGTTGGACACTAACTTTTCGCGCTTCATTGTTTCTTAGGGAATTGACGGTTTGTACAAAGGAATTCGTGGGTCCTTCAAGCATTCATTCTCTTAAGATTTCTAATTATCTCTTTCCATAACACAGTCCCTACCCTCGGTTTCATGCTATTCTGGGAGCAAATGTCTATCCCATCCATTGTGGTCGTCGGATATCTTCACTTTGGGGTGTACGACCAGAGTACTGTTGTTATAATTGCCATCGCTTCTCTCATAAAAATCATTGCAACTGTAATCGAGGCTGTCTTTGTCAATCGGTGCGTTCTATTCGGGGACTCGTTTAATTTCTATTGGTTGAAAAGGCATAAAAGGGCTGTGACAACTCGGGAAGACATCCCTTCATTCTCTTTACGAAGAGCGCTTGATGCATTGCTCTCTCCGACTGAAAGGAGGCACCCTTATCGCATATTTATCATCCCAGGCTTGCTCGCGGCCTGCACTTCATGGGTTTTATATATCGTAAGCACTATCGGAGCACGCCACCTTCTGTTCGTCACACAATTTCCGGAGAACTTTGGGAACTGGGAGGACATGAGGCCCCACATTCCTCTCTTGGTTACTGCCGTCATCTTCTCGCTCGCCCTTAATGCTCTGGTGCTCACTCCACTGGAAGTTATGATGGTTCGACTGTCTATCCAAGCCAAGGCGACTCAAGTTGCACTTCTCCTGGATACACCACCGGTTGAAGTCATCGAACCTGTCAGGTAAAGCCTTTCATTAACATTTTGCGGGGCCATCTTAACTCATCAGTTGTTGCCCCTCAGACTCAGGACTGATAAAGATGAATATACCGGACTCATCAGTTGTGCGAGGCTGATTATTCAGGAGGAAGGTTGGGGTGTGCTTTATCGTGGGTGGTGGTGGACAGCTTTCCGTGGTATACTCTTTATTTGAATTTGTGTAAAGTATAGAAGTATCCCGACATAATTATTTGGCCGTTTGTTGGCAATGATGCCGAACGGCACGCAAAGTCCGGTAGTAGACCCTATACTTAGCCACGAGGCAGAATCCGAGATATCGATACGAATCAGCAAGAAGCAGCTCCGCCAGCTCTCAAAGGGTTCGCATTTCGTGCGTGGGCTTTGGCTGTGATCTCTACGCTCTTTTCCTGCCAAATTTTGTGCAATGGTTCCCTCAATTGACGAAGTCGAGGAGTACTTTCAGTCTCTCGAACGCTTCCTGACAGATACTCTGGTGGTCGCCTCGCCTGGTCTTCCAAACATCCGAGAGGCCGTTCACCGTCTTTGGGTTGATATCTCTCGATTTGGGCCACCTGGTCTTTCTTCATTCCCTGACATACATGTCCCCGGTCTTGGGGCATTTGAGGTTCCTCCACCCCCGCCTCCACCTCCACCCCCGAGGACTCTCGTAGAGAAGGCTGGTGATTGGATTATGGAGAATCCATGGAAGAGCTCTAGCATAGCAGTAACAGCTCTTGGAGCTGGCCTACTCGCTGGCTACACTACCTTCCATATGACGCGCGTCCATAAGAGAAGAGTTCGGTCAACCACTGTCACTCCTGAGAAGCGGCAGGTTGTTGGTAAGCACTTCTACTACCCGCTTGGATTGCGAGTTGACATCTTCCTAGTCGTGTTGGGTGGTGATCACCCACTGGGCCTCCCACTTATCATCGAACTTGAGCAGAAAGGATACATCGTTGTCACTAGCGTCTCCACACCGGAAGCTGTCAGCAGCATTGAAAGCAAAGGACATGGATATGTCCGAGCTCTTGTCCTTGATCCCAATGAGGTGTGCAATCACTGATCCCTGCTCCCCAAGTTCGTCTAACCAAAGATCATTTAGCCTGGCACCATCCCAATCTTTCTTCGGTCGCTCGCATCTACTTTATCCCGACGGTTCCCAATTACATCCGCTGGTGACCCATATGCAGCCACCCCTTACCATCCGCTTCTCCATTCCATAATATCTCTACTCACACTGCCGGTTCCATCCATTCATACGACACCAACCCCCATCGAACAACTATCTTTACGAAGTACATATCTTCCGCATCTTCTCTCCACACACTTTGCTCCTCTCCAGGCACTTCAAGCACTCCTACCATTACTGCGCGGGGATGCCCAGCGCGCGGGCGGGCGCAAGTCCATCATTGTGTGTCTCCCTGCTGCTGATGCACGTGTTGGATTGCCTTTCGGTGGCGTCAGTGCCATGAGCGCAGCAGCCACTTCTCGTGCGTTGGATGTGTTACGCCGTGAGGTTGCTGTTGGACAAGGCATGAGCTCCATCCGCGTCGTTGCTGTCGATGTGGGTGTCGTTGGCGAAACCCCCTGTTTCCAGTCTTGCAAATTCACACGCGATGGACGACTGGACTCCCTCAGAGAAAGCAACCTATGGTCAGGCATTCGCTGCACTCGGAGAAACTAGCATGGGACAGTCTCGCAGACCGGAGGACATTTCTGTCCTCGTGAATCATATAGTTGGTGTCGTCAGTGCTGGAACAAAAACCAAGATAGCGAGTAAAACGATTTGCGGTATACGCGTTGGTTTGGGGTATGAGAAAATTAGAGATTGGATTCGTGGCGACCGATTTGCTGTTGGTGCTGGCGGTTCGTTATTTTTCCGTCTTTTTCATGCATGTGAGTTAACAATTGCTGTCCTTACAGCAGGAACATACACGTTTGCGTCATTCCTCCCTGGCATGCTGCTAGATGGATTGCTGAATCTACCCCACATATTGGTTGGTGTCCGTAATCGGCTCCTACCTGTGCCTCCTGCACAACCACACACAATTCCAAAGGTGGCTCGTAACATTCCATCCTCCACTGCGGTTTCTGTAATCCTGCCATCATCTTCCTCGGCGGTGAGCATAACACACTCAGCTCCACGTCCATCACCTCCAGAGGCAGCTGCATCGGCGCTTGAGCAGACTGAGTCTCTTTCCGAGCCTGAAGATGTAAGTGAACTTGGGACAGGCTCCGAGGCTGAGTTCGAGAGTAATTCTGGCGATGGCGGTGCATCTACAGTGGAAAGCAGCTGGGTGAGCTTGGGATCTCGTGGGCGCACTGATGAGGTTTAGGTCTCGCAAATGGCTGACTGCGCTGTGTAATGCCAGTCTATTAATTGACAAGGACTCTGATCACTGATTTTTTGCTTGTGTACTTTATCATGTATATTCTGTGTCGAACAAATATTACTCGTGCTCAGTACGTTACAATGTGTAACTCATTTTCCTGCGTACACTCCTTTTCCCGAAATTCATTATTCGAGGACCTGATCTTGATGAGTCATCGTCTATTAGTAATGGGGTCTAATCCAAATATGGATCGCAGCTGCTCGCACTGATTTAGTAGGAGCTGCCCTCTGCTCTCCTAGCTTTTCGTTGCTCTGCTAGGTACACTTCATTGATACCATTCTGGATCCGAATGGGTACGTATGTATCAGCCGTTGTTGTGGTTTGACAAAACCAAGCTATATCAGGTCTCTCGCTCTGGCTGGTGCCCAATCCCGCCCAATTGCAACTCATACAGAGGGTGTTGCCAAAGCGGCCTAAGACACGCCCAGTGTCCGCTGCTTCCTATCCAGATATAATCCCTCATATCACACTAGCAAGCTCGGCAAAGGCGACGCAGGATGCAATTCTACGAGCCATACCATCTATTTTGCATTCAATCCCAGTCGAATTCCGGAGGCTTGAAGTCGGCGATCATTATTTCAGATCTGTCTTTATATCTGTGAAGAAGACTACCGAACTCGTCGCGCTGCACGAACATATCATGACTGCGCTTGACAGGGATGGAGCATCGCCTTCAGCCCCGGCATTTCCGCACATGTCCATCAGTTATATTGCTGATGAAGATGGGGCTGCTGAGCGGAATCAGGCTGCAGATGAGCTGCGGGTTAGCACAGTCATCGAAGGTTCAGAGATGGGCCTAGATAGGTGCAGAAACAGTTGTTCTTCGCTGTGGAGACTCCGAGGAAGGGCGTGTGTGCCTTGCGAGCTTTGAAGGCACAGAAGTGTGGATCGTCCAGTGCGAAGGACCGGTACAGCACTGGCAAGTGTTACATAAAATAACAGCGACATCAGATGTTACCTAGGATCGGGGACTATCTTCATGGTGAGACGAGACTCTATTGTTGCAATGTAGGTTTGTTACATGATATACGGAACACGGAGTTGCGGTGATACAATTGATATCCAAGATTAGTTGCGAGGTGCGAGGAATGATTGGTATGCGGACTAAATCAATGCGAATGAAAACAGAAGACAAGCAAAGCTGCCAGATCAGCAGAACGAAAGAGGACGAAAAAGCAGCACGAAAATAAATTGAAAGGAAAGTGCGATGGACTGAACGTCTCAAATATTACATGACAATATCGATGTCTTCGGTTTTTGTGTGCGAGTGTCGGTGTATATGCAACAATTCAGAAAATTATGAGATTAATTTTCGATCATCGTCACTGCAATCAAGGGTGAACGAAGATGACGACGAAGCCGATGATGGAGGTTCGTAAAGTGGAAGAGGAGTTGAGTAATCGATCTTGCGTTCTCCGTTCGAATGGAAGAGCTGAGAGTATGCGGGAAGACTCTGACTGTATAGAGCACTTTTCTGGAGCTCCGTTGTGTCCACAGTGGTGCGATCGGTAGGGGACGGAATAATTAGTGGGACAGCTACCCGCACATGCTGCATGGGCAGTGAAAAGTGGAGGCGTTCGCTCACAACCTCGCCATCGGGTTGTTTGTAGACGCACCGGAGTGCAATGTGCATCGCGTGGCACACGCTGAAGAGAGGGGTATTTTCAGATATGCGACGGCTGCGGATCCCAGCCCAATCCAATTGGTGGGGATCTGGTGCCAAAGGTATATTTGCCTCCAGCACATACCAGTTCTCTGAAGGAGAGTGAGGGGTCACATCGCCCTCTGGAGAGTCATGCATGAAGACGCGACCGTCACCGGAAATAATATACTTCCCGGAATTTGAGGGATCGAAGAGGGAAAATGAACGAGTTGAAGTAGTTTTAGAAGGATATGGAGTCATGAGAAAGCCGACATCATAGAGTGTATGCACAGGATGTGCATTCCGAAGGGGGAAAGAAGGGGGTTGTTGCGTCCTAGGCGGGACCACAAATCGAGCTACGCGATCAAGAGAAGTAATGCTCCTGAATAGACCTGTCGTTAGCACCACGGATGGTAGATGGACAATAATGCAACACACCTGTACGTTTCAATCTGTTCAACATCAACAGTGAAATCAGTTATTCGAAGGCGCTCTCGCTGAGAGGCGTCCAGTTCATTGCCTTGTAAGCGCAGGATAAGAGGAACGGATGTCTCATCCAAAGTCACTGCGGTGGGAATGGATGCGACGACCTGAATCTTCTTCAGGATGTCAGGCGGAATAGTTGTCGTGTCTGTTTCTGTGTCGTCTTTTCCTGATTGCGCATCGACGATGAACAATGCCATCGGGAAGACAGGAGTGGAAGACACCGAGGAGGGGGTAGAAGGAACCTCGGCAAAACGAATGAGGGTGACTGGACATCTTGGCGCATTGATTGTGTGAGTGCGACAGCTAAAAGGTGAGAAAAAGCTGCTGAATATGGAGGAGCTGCCGTCCTCGAGAGAGATAAAAGTTGCAGTGGCATACAAGGCATAGCGCGTCCCAGCTTCAACTGCATTGCGATCTCCGTACATAGACGTAGTGGGCAACCAACCAGGAACAGGGATGTCAAAAATAACATTCCAAGAGCAGGGCTTATTGGAATCTTCGTGCCCTTCGTTGGCAAGGTCGATGGGTTCACCGATTACAAGCTCGCGAGTGATGGAGCAGAGTCGCAGAGCGGCATATCCAATGTCTGGAGTGATTATTTCGGATTGTCCCTCGAATGTGACTGTGAGCGATTGCATCAAAGCACGCGTTGTGCTCCGCCGGCGCTGGAACATAAACGAAGGCGAACTGAGTGAGATCAGAACATGGCCTGCCAGAGAGAACGCAGATCTAGCAAGGTCTATCAGCACAAGCGAGACGTTTGACTTGAGTTCAAGCTCACGAAAAATCCGGTTCACCATACAATTCCAAAGAATCTGAAAACGGGATGATGTCTATTGACACAGGCATATCGACTGTCTACCAGGCAATAGACAAGGGATATCCTGGAGATATCAGCGACTGAAGCCAGGGAAATGATTTTCTATTAAGCGAAGGACATGAGTTGTTATATAGGATATATTTCGGTTATGTACACGCACCCACGCATGGCAACCTGCACTTCTGAGACACAACAAAAGGCGCGTGGCCCATCATCTGGAACGGCTGAGCTTCGGCATCAGTAAAGGCACTCGGGAACGTTTGCCCAACCAAAATTCCTTTTGTTTCATTAAAACGGCTGTTTCCTTTGTGAGCGTACAAAAGCAAACATAGACTTGGTGGCTGTGCACGACTAGATATTATTAACGGAGAAGCGCTAGAGAGCACAAAGCAAGCCGTGTAAAGAAATGCTCCAAAAGCAGGAGGTGCAGAAAGATCTTGATGCGTCTGTCGCGTAAATGTTGAGCAGATGGCATACATGTCATCGCCAAGGCGAAAAACGTGTGTAACGCTACAAATGTAGATAATCATCCAGAGATACCATATAAGCACCCCAAGTTGGTGTGCTTACCACTTGATGCAACTGTGCGTTAATGACACGTGTAGGCATTTACGCGAACACCTTGGATACTGCCAGTGCATCTTCGTCCCTCTTACGAAGCACTTTTCTCTTTGATGTCTCCTCCTGAGCTTCTTTCCGTTGACGGTATTTGTCACCTCTGGCATGTCTGACTGCTGAGCGCACGGAAGCAGGCGTAATAAATTCTATGTGTGAAGTGAGCACGTGAGCAACGAACATATTCACTCAAGTGTACGAACCAGGATTGGAATAAACGGTTGCGCCACCAAATGCTCCTTCAAAAATACGGATGGGCGTCATTACAAATCGGGGACCAATCTCAACAAGAGATGTTTGAGGTGGGCCATTTGGCTGCAACGGATCCTTTTCTATGATCTACGGAGAAGAAACGGAGTCAACGCTCGGCAATAAACCGAAGGAGTCAGCATACTTGGAAATTTCGGAACCAGATTTTGTTATCGAGGATGGAAAAGGTTAAAACGTGGTCGATAAACGGTTTAGCTTTCCGTGCCGATGGGGGAACACCAAAGATCTACGTGGAGGAACGGAACGTAATCACGCGTCAGTATTCTACTTTCATTATTGCCCATGAACGTACATGCGTGAAAACCTCTTTGGTAAGCTTTCCCCACTCCGTTTGATCAAACGCTTTGTCAAAACTGAGAATTCCTCTACTTCCTTTTAGACAGTTTCCTGTCATCTTCAGTTCATCCATTGTATGCACGTTTTGAACGTGCAGTTTTATGCTGGGCCCATTTGGTGTTTTCGTAGCCCACATGTATAGGTCTTCATGTCGCCTTGCCTCAAAGTAGAGCGTATTATTGCAATTGTTCAGGTCTGCTATCTCGGGCAGGAGATGCAACTGCGACTTGGAATCAAGTTTAGAGTCTGAGATAGATCCCATTGAGAACTAATGAATCTGTCAAAAAAATATAACATTACCTTTCTTCACATGAGGTAGCAGAGTCTCAAGATCGTTCATGAGATGTCTCATGCGGTGGGTGATACCCCGAGAGGAGAGTAGCAAGACGCGTTGCTTGTTCCTCTTCGGTTTAGGTTGCTGAACGTCGTCATCGTCGACATCGACATCGTCTACTTTTCGTTTGCCTTTGGTATTGAGCTTCGTGTCTTTTGATTTTTTCGCTGTAGGGAGTGGGGCCATTGTAGTCCTCTATACTCTACAGCTGGCGTAGATTTTTCACTAATAAGCTAGTTTTACGTAACTATTCACCATAAATAGTTTATCGTTTACCAGAAAGCGTGGGGACAACAGTCAACAGGGACCAAAAAAAAATTAAGTAAATACTTGTTAGGTCGAACCAACACTAGCGGCAAGCAGAAAGAAATTGCTTGACCGAAGACCAAAGACAGGCAAGGCGACTAATGTACATATCTGCGTGGTGACCCTTTCACAGCCATAGCATCAAAAAGGAAAAGAAAGCACAGCGAGCATGCTTGAAAATTTGTCGACAAATGAAACCAACGTAGCAGTGCATGAGTCCAAGGGCCACCTGCGAGCTCAAGAAGAAGATGAAGTGGATGTTCGTAGCTGCTTCTGCTTCTCTTGTTCCAACCGCTGAAATGGCTCACGCGTGAGGAAATTCTTGACATTATTTAAACAGAAGCAACGTACGTGATACAACAGTTGTACTGCCATCTGAATGTTCGCAGGCTGTCCAGTTATAACAACCAAACGCTCGTTTTCGTTACCTGGAGGCGCTGGAGCGCCGTTGAGTCCGGCACCTGGTTCCATGATCTTGATCTGACTAGCGCTCATATGGCGGATTTCGTTGATTTTACTACCCCCTTTTCCGATAATACAGCCCACCAAATCATTAGGGATATATATTTGCTGTGTTTGAAGTTGCTGTGGTGGATTAGGGGGCGGTGGGGCACCGTAAGGCTGCGATGCGTTCGCATACCCTGGCACATATGACGAGCCAGTATACGGAGGTCGTCGAGAGTAGCTGGAAGGGCGGTAACTAGAATGGTTGGAAGACGAAGAAGGCATGCGCTCTTGTGCTTCAATGAGGATATTACCGATGTAGTAGGTTGCTATATGAATAGCATCCGCAACACCTGCAACGCTCAGGACTCGCTATATTCACGCAAAACAATTAGGTGCTGCCTTGCAATAAATTCTTGTGCTATACCTCAGTCGAACCAGGGAGCATACCCTCGCTTGCATTCAATCGTGCTCCACTGGCATCTTGAATTTCCTTGATTTTTGAACCTTGTTTCCCTATCACGGACCCCATGCGCGAGTTTGGAATCATGAACTTGATAGTTACTGCACGACTTCCAGGAACTGAGGGTACATCGAAGGGTTCGTCATTGATCCGTCGTACAATAAGACCAAAAGCCTGTCGGTTGATTATGATGAACAAAAAGAAATGGTAATAAGGTATCTCGAGCTTACCTTGGATACAGCATCAAGCGGCCCGCTAACATTGAGAATTCTCTCAGGGTTACCGGGAATGCTCTCAGAGACCATAACACGAGCGCCACTCTTGTCTCGAATCTCATTGACATGCGAACCACCCTTTCCGATGATGATTGACGCGTCCTGTGTAACGATCAAGCAACGCATATGAATCATAGCTGAGGGAGGAGCGGCAGCTGAGGACGAGGAAGGTGGTGCAGACATAGAAGTTGGTTTTCCGGCCTCTTCAGAGCGGGTGCGGGAGTCGTCGCGTCGATTGTCGGATGAAGTTTCCTTAGGAGAAGGAGTAGACGCAGTAGTATCTACTACGGATGCGGGAGTTTCCGTCATGTTCACATCGCGAGTCATAGACGTAGCGGTTGATGAACCAGAACCCTGGTGTTTGTCAACTCGTGAGTCATCCGCGTGAGCCGTAGCGCCTGTGTTAGCACGCTTGTGATGCTTCTTCTCGTCAGAGTCAGAAGGAGAGCGCGACCTCTTGCGATTGTAGTCTGCTTCTGCCATTTTCGAAATTCAGCTCAAAAATCTTTTCTGGTTAGGAGGACGGGATTCTGGAGTGATGGGCTTGATAGTGTGGTATCGTATGGTAGTGTGGTTTGAAATGTCTGATGGGGGACGAGTGGACGTGGTGAGGAAGACGGATTGCGAGTTGGATACGGATTGAATAGTACTGAAATTGACTTACCTCCTTTACAAAATTTATACAACGAATACCCGCTGTTTACTGGGAACCAGTGGCCGGGTCTCCTGTAGTGCAAATACGACACCTGAAACGACAGTCTAGTGTACGTCGTTGGCTTGGGTTTCTTCCGAGACAAACATACCAACACACCACAGCCACAACAACACCGAACTTTTCTACTTACAGAACAGACCAGGATCCTCGACAAGTTTTTTTTGACCAAGGATCAATCCAACGTGAGGTCACCTACTCATCATGGTTGAAGCACGCGGAAAAGCATGGCCTCTTGCAGATGAGGGCCTAACTAACTCCGTAAGTTTTTTCAAGAGCTCATCACTAACGGCTGACATCATGGTACCGTAGATCTTGGACTTGGTCCAACAGGCTGGTCAGTACAAACAACTAAAAAAAGGTGCCAATGAAGGTGAGCAACGTCCAGCCCCTTTTCTGTTCCTCTATCTGATGTTCATCTCCACAGCAACTAAGACGCTTAACCGTGGTGTGGCGGAGTTCATCGTCCTCACCGCGGATACCGAGCCCCTTGAAATTCTTTTGCATCTTCCCCTTCTTTGCGAGGAAAAGGTATGCTCTTTTGAGCTATTTACACCGTTGACTCCTAACTGCCGACCGTACAGAACGTTCCGTACGTGTTCATTCCTTCCAAGGCAGCCCTTGGACGTGCATGCAATGTGTCCAGGCCTGTCATCGCTGCCAGTGTTACAACTAGCGAAGCTAGGGAGCTGCAAAGCCAGATCCGTAATGTCAAGATTGCGATCGAAAAGTTGATGTTCTGATGTTCTCATTGCGGAGGAAGACAGATAACTGCTGATACTACGGTTGTTATATCATTTTTGGTAGATCTCCCGTATGATATGTAGCAACTAGATGTCAACCAAGTATCTTTTAAAAGCCACCTTCCACTAAATGACGCGCGCTTTATGCAAATATTGTGACTAATTTCATCTTTTCCAATAGGGTTCAAACGTTCATCAGGTGATTGACCCGCGACCTAGATGCAGTATTGAACGCATAGCTAATAGAGGACTTGGAGTGATTTGGGCTATTTAGGGCTAGCTGCTAGAACATTCCGCTTGATTTATACAAGCTGGGCGATCTGGTATAAATCTGAGCTTCTTCAGAAGGTCAGTTCTATAGGACTCAGATGATAAGAAGTGGTCCGAGGCTGTATGCAGTATTTTCGATTTCCTGTCGTGGTAAGTAATATTATCGCTCTTCAGTAAGTGACGGGAAAAGATAGTACGGGCCCCTGATATCTGTTTGATGATTACAAGGTAGTCCTTCCGGTGCATACCGAATTTCTCGTATTCTGCTTTGCGAGGCGTTCGGGGATTGACGCCAATCAACACGGGCATGGCAAGGGTCTTTAACAGTCACCTTTTGAATAGCTTGCTAAATTGTCTTTTCTCCTGGGTGTAACCACCTCAACCTCAGGATCATTCGCAAGTAAAATCTGTTTCAGAAGGTTGATAACGACACGCATGGCATCTACGTTCTCTCCAGCCAGAGCAAACCTCATACACATAAAATGCTGGGAGCACTAAGACGGCTCACGGCTCTGGTGAGATGGGTGGAGTCTACAACGTAGTCGAATTGGCTGGAAATCTCAAGGAAGGAAGATTTGAGATGGAAGTGAGATGGAGGCGGACTATGACGGGCTGTTGACGTAGGTGCCCCCGGAAGTCTCTGCCGTGAGCGAGTTGGATGGTGTCGACGGTTCAGTATAGAATGACATTTAGGGGGCCAGTACGCTGCCAGACCCTGCTGCATGCTAATGATAGCGAAGTCTCTTTCATGACATAGGTATTTCATTTGCTCAACTGTAATCTCATCATAAACAGGCACAACATCTTCACCGTGTTCTTGAGAGCTTGGCCCATCATCCGCCAAGCTGGGGAAATAGATTTCACGAAGCACTAAAGACCTTGTCCATACAGAAATGGGCACTTGAGAGTCTCATTTTACGTGCTGAGGTGTTATACCTTGTTCCCTGTGCAGCAGTGATTAGTTGTTCCGAACACTGAGGATCTTCTAGCCTCTATAGGAATTAAAAACGAAAGCGAAACGAAGTCGAAGATGAGGAGGACAAGGAAAGAGTGATGATAGTTATTTGATTGTACGGTGCGGGTCTGTGTGAGTACGGCGCTAACTTTCCGATTCTTGGTGTTATCCATGCGGTACATTAAGAGGGAGATTCCGACGCCTTCGGAATAACCCCATGCTGCTCGAGGAGCGTTTCTAACTCTCCCGATTGAAACACTTGGAATGATTTGAGTTTAAAATATATTCGACAATGCAACCCAACTCACTGCTTAAAGCAATGTCGCTCCCACCTACAAACTCCCCGTTCACATACAGTTGTGGAATGGTTGGCCATTCCCTGCAAGAGAGGTACCTGAGGCTTGGTGACAGCGTCAAATGCAGCATAACTTACGAGAATTCTTTAATTCCGGTCCTGAGCTCCGAATCCTCGAGGACATTATATGCCTTGAACTTTTCAGGTGGAATGTCGAAAGCACTGAGGATCTTCACCACCCCCCGTGAAAAACCGCACATAGGCTGCTCTGGGCTGCCCTTCATAAACAATACCACAGGGTGTTCGGTCACTGCAGCCTGTATTTTTGAGCGAGATTCCTGAGATAGCAATCGACGAAAGGTTTGTGACCTCAGACAGCTGGAAATAGTGCTCCTGTGAAGCGAGAGCTGACGAAAAGGTCAGAATACACCAAATATGTGTACGTCTGATAGAAAGACATACATATGCCGATGTCCGAAGTGCATTTTGGAACATTACGAGCGAGATGGTTTTCCTAAAGTACTTGGCTCGAATGACGGGATTTTGGCCGGCTTTGGTGCAAGTCTATGCACGAGTCTGGGTACCGCTCGGCAGGCTCGGCAAATTCAAACGGAGCCACTTGCGGATATTAATATCCTTCATTCCACCTTCTGCTGCCCGCCTCGGCACCTGTGCAATCCTATTCCTATGCCCGCCCGCCCATCACTAGGGAGGTGGCGTCAATAGCGTCCTCCATCTAGACACCAGAACCATGTCTGAGCTGTCCAAAAACCCACCTGTTACATCCATTCCTCAATCATATCTTCTTCTGCCATTGGCTTGCCTAGTTCATATTCCCCTCTTTCTACGTGCCCGTGTCCTCTCGGTACCATCTTATCCAGCTTTCGCTATGTCTGCCCCATTGTCTTATTGTGGCATCGCGTTTTTTGCACGGTCGTTCCTCCGTCTGTCTCCGGCCTCGTCCCAAACAAGCCGACATCTTGACATCCTTTCAGAGAACCGCTCGTGTTACGTTTGCTACTTTCCGTAATAAATCATCAGTCCATCTGAAATACAATACTCCTGCAAAGCATCCCATGATTAGTATCATTAAATGACAAACAGTGCCACTGTAAATAATACAATCATCAGCTTCGTAACCTCGACCCGGAACATCGTGTCACACAAAACATGTGCCTGCTGTTCTTGCACTACCGGCGCTACATATGGCTGAAGAAACGGTTGCCAACTTATGGGTTGAATCTGATAGAATGATACCGGCAGCGTCGTAGTCCCTGCGGCACTAATCACTAGGTTGAATAGGTGGCCTCTAAGTTGCCATCATCGGCCAACAATCACGCAAGTTTGTTAATTTAACGTATCCCTATGCACAACAATCAGAGTTCTATATATTTCGATGTTTCTATGAGCGGGAGCCAAAAGTTCACGGACGCAATGTCGCAACCTCCTCTGTGAACTTGGCAACCATCTTTTTCATGCGTCCATGACCGAGCAACTGCTCTGGTATCGAGCACGGAAAACTATCCAAGTAGCGTTATACAATGCATGGGATAAACACAAGGACATGACTCACAGTAAAATCCGAGAGCCAAAGCTTCACGGATCCATCGCTGCAACCTCTTCAACGAATTTAGTCCACTTTCTTTCCCACGCATCCATAGCCTTGCGCTTGCTCCCCTCATCGAGCAAGGAATACTACCCAGCCAATGTCACACAATGCAAGAGATGAGAACAGAAACACGACTCACAGTAATACTGTCACGGGCCATTTGGCTGAGAGTAAGGAGTCCTGTAACTTCACTTGCTACTAGCACCTTTAAGCAAGTGATGAGTCTTGTTCTACTAAGGGATAAACAAAAAAAAAGCTTACCTGGAAGAAATCAAAGGATAACCCCATGCTATTGAACATTGCAGGATCATCGGAAGACAGTACCACCGGAATGCCTTGGTTCATGATTATCGGGAGGGGGTGCATAGGCATCGATGAGGTAAGACGCTACCAATTGTTGAGCAACATAGATTCGGAGGCAGTATACAGAAAATCTTACTAGTACTTCATTTCTATTGGAAGATTAAGACAAACTAGAGGCGTCTAGTTATACAGCTCACTCACGATATAGGACAGACTTCAATTGCTATTTTCTTCTCTCGACAAATTTGCATCAATTTGGGATGCTTGGCCAGTGAGAAGCTATCCGACATGAGTTAGCGAGCGCTTTATGCTATACAATGCACCTAACCCGTGTCCGATACGCTTTGTTCCAAGCAGGATAGCATCATACAGATTCATATCCGCTTCAGTGCCATCGCCTAGTGTTTCACCGGCATGAAAGATGAATGGGATATCCGGATGCTGCTCGGCGAAACGCAGAAGCGGTTCTGCGTAATAGATTAGTGGTTTACACTCCGCTCCATCTTCGTGGCCCACGAGATCAAAGCCTGCGAGATAGAACACTTAGATCTGATATTAGACAGAACCACGGAACTTGCCAGCAATAAGATCCGGAAATTCCTCTTTGAATCTGCTGCACTGATCTAGCTCTGCTTCCAATTCCTCGGGGGAGATAATTCTCAGGGTATTATAGATAATCTAAGAAAAATATCAGTCTGAGCTTGAGTAGCACCGAGACCAAGCTGACCTTCAACCCGACGAAATCGTCTTCCCGGCCTTTCGCCTTCATTTCCGCTTTCATTTCGTCCGTGACCTCTCGAAATATTAAGAGTAGTTCGCGCAGATCAAGTTTGGTCTTCGCGTCCTCTGCAAGTATGTATCTGACAAAATATCAGGTATTTCAAGCATAGTCGTACGTCTTTCCGACTCACTTTCTAAAGAAACTAGTCCGTATCTCAATATAAGAGATGCCATCGTCTATCGATGAGCGGATGCACATCCGCAAGTATTCCTTTTGAATCGGCACGAATCGGATGATGGGCTAAGGCTCATCAGTACAGGCTCACATATTGACTTCCAGCACGCCATAGACTCACATCGGTCACTCCAAATGTACTTCCAAATTTCAGCCAGATCTGCGAGTCTCTCACTTTAAGAACATGTTCAGCAGGTCACATATTCATGGGAAACTCACTTTCATCGGCGTGTTGTACGTCTTAAACGCATCACTTGGATTGATCACAAAGGCGCTAAGTACCCACGTATCAAATCCGGCAGGGCCGCCTAGTGCAGGATCGAAGAGCTCTCGCGCCCTCTTGATAGGAACCCAGCCACCAGTATATGAAAGATCTGTGATACCAACTGCATTGACGGCAGGATACTGTTCTACAGGAATCGGCTGGATCTTGGGCAATACAGTTTTGAGGCAAGCCGCGTCTAGCGGACCCGGAACACAGATATGTATCGCAGGATGACCTAGTGCCAGGTCAAGCACCATTCTGGCCTCCACTGAAGCGTTCTGGTGCACATGCAACAGCGCGCCCTTTGGCATCTACAGGGCAACCGCGGTCGAGATGGGAAGTATGGTGATTTGCTATATGCTTACTTTGGAGACTATTTTACTGTAGAGATCTGTCTTTACAATAATTTCTTTGGCTGTACATAAATGTGAGAGGAAGTGCCAAGTGCGAGTCGAGCCTCATACCATGCAGAAACTCCATCCCGGGATATGGGTGAGGGATGTTCTCGTGATCAGCTCCCCAGACAGACATAGCTTCTTTAGCACGGATGGAGCGCACTACTTTGTCTGCCTTGAGCTCGGCCGCTGAATAGTTGGCACGAACATGGTCTATACGCAATGCGCGATCCTCTGCGATAAGTTTTTCACGTCTCTGGAAGTAGTCGGCAAGCATCGGCAAGGGTGGCACTGGTGGCACTGGTGAAGGGGAGAAAGATAGCGAATTCCATGGATCCGATTGTGTTATAAACGATTCCCTGGATTGTGGCGGGTGCGGGTCCAATGGCAAACGGTCGCATGCACACTTCCGCATCGCCCTAGACTACTGTTAGAAACCGCTGTGCAGACGGACAAGCCTGTATAAAATCAACGACATTTGATACAAGAAAAGGCATGCTATACCTATTATTCGATCGTCTATGATAAAAACGTGAGCCATCCGGTGATAAAGGACACACGGAAAAATAACACGGACCGTCTAGAATTCCAACTCTTGAAACGTTATCCTGTACCCGCAATAGTTTGTGCCCCGTGTCTTGGAACCTGTATGTAGCGCCAGATCGAAGGAAGAATTCAAGTACCCGCAGTTATACCTATGCACAAGCGCTAAGCGATAGGGCAGTGCATGTCAAGCTGCCGTATCAGTTAGCTAAGGCCAAAATACCTTGAACTTGAGTGCCGAATAGCCGATTTCCCAAAGAACTTTGCATGTAAATGACTCATGTATAGCGAGGAAGTGGGCCAGTGGCGATCAAGGCTCAGGTCAATACGCCATGATGCATTCGATAGCAGACCACTGGGGCCAGTGATATATAGAAACTTGAGGGTGCGCTGAAACGAGTCCGGTTCCGGACTCCGGAATGGAAGTCCCAAGCTCCAGCGCGATATAAATTGCAAAGTGCGGTTGTTGTTAAGTACAGGAATCATCTTTTTAAAACACTATCACAGCTCTGGGACAAAATTCAAAATTTTTTTGGGGATAATCCATTTTAGGAGCCAATGAGATCTAACTTTCAGCGCTCACTTCTCCGATGCGGCCCCATCCTCCACATTACGACTTGTTAGTTGAGGGTAGACAGCGGTCATCAGTCTAATGAATTCCGAATATCTACAGATTTGTCGAAACAAACAAACTACGCTGCTACTTGGAACCATTGTATTCCAGGAACGTCCCCACGAAGAAACTACTGAGTGAGATCTCTCGGTGACAACAGTCATTGCGATTGTATGGTAACTGCAGGTCGCGATGACTAAGTGATAGTCAACGTCTTCCATCTCAGGATGGATATCCCATCAGACTTTGAGTGATTCCTGGATGTAACAGGTGCCCAAATCCATCGCCATCCGGAGTTCGTCTTTGGGTTTAAATGTCGCAACTGGTAGGCATAAATCTTTATTGCTTATCGCGAACAAAACCAGAAGGTGCTCCAGTCCATTTCATTACACCGACATTCGCTAAATCTTGGTTTGCATGAGTGAAATCAATATTAGACCACGACTCACCTGGCCGTCTCTCCCATCCTCGTGATTTTGCTTTAGCAGACGATAGCCGACCTTTAATACCAAGACTTTGATTGATAAATTTGCGTATCTTTTGTGATGGGATGGTGTGAGCTGTTGAATGAACTTTGGACCCAAGTGAATTGGGTAGGGTACGGATAGTACGATTTCTGTAATGACGGACTGGTCAGAAAGCTCACAGCATAATGTCCAAGCTGCGCACCCGACAACAAGGTCTTTGGCGCGCGTGAGTGGCCGTCGCTGCCGTTTTCTCGATGGTTGCGCCTTTTGCAGTGACTTTGTTGCAGTAGTATCTGCCGTTACGAGCGCACTTTGCGAAGCAAATGCAGACGCGAAAAGACTATCTTCCAGATATTGTCCCTTGGCCGATGACTTTGTCAACGGAGGCCGGTGTTCGTCTTCTGCTTCGTCCTCACTGCCACTCGTCATCTCCTCATCCTCTTCTAGCCCACTTTCAGCATCGAACTCTGCCATATCTTCATCTGCTCCACTGTCACCTGATCCTCCATCTGTCAGATTCTCTAGCTCGCCGTCGCCATTCCCATCGTCGTCGTCATCCATTTCATCAGCAGCATCCTCCATTGCACGACGCATTCGCTTCTCCAACGCGTTATCCTCAAGAATATCATCTTCCCCACCGGAGGACTCGTCACTTTCGACATTAGATTCCTTTGGAGCTTTCCGCTTTCCCGTCCGCCTTGCATTATCAGAAAGCTTCCCCAGACGCGTAACAACTGCCCGCTCCTTCAATTTCCGATCTCTTTCCCGGTTATGTGCCTTCTTCCGCGCGTTTTCGTCTGCCTCAAAGTCACGAAGGGTTTTCTTCTCCCGTTTAGCATTTCGTTTGGAAACAGAGTGAGAGACTGCTTCCGGAGCGTCGTCGTCGCTCGAAACAGGATCAAGACGCGCCATATTGCAGCTATGGTCGACTTTCCTACTGACAGTGAGTTTTGAATGTGCAAAACTTTTGAAACTCCGCGATACTGTTTGTGCGTCCAATACTTACCGTCTGTCTGTTTACAAGGCCTTGCACAATATAATGCACAGTCGAGAGTTTTCATTTACAGGGATTTATGTCAATAGAGAAACCAACTGTAGTGACAATACAACGCCGGTGTATCATATATGTACTGTATACATAACGGGTATCGCCGTGGGGTAATATGGGGTGTACATAAATCAAATAACTCGAATTCGATGCATCTGTGAACCCGAGGCTCACCCTCAGTATAATCACTAAAGATCGTCCACATCAACAATTTCTTCTCTCCTCTCTTCATGTTCGTCAGCCGCACTTCCCGTCCTCTCACCCTCAAAGGCAGTCTCCATCTGGCGCGTCAGGCTTCCCAAAAACAGCGCAGCCTGTTTGTGCGGAAATGTGAACGGGCTCGCTAGGAAGCCAAGGCGTTCCCTGAAATCATCGCTTAATTTGTCAAGCTCGAGAGGGGTATACTTGACGCGCCGGTCCATTTCCGGGTCTTCAGAATCTGAATTTGACACCTCGGTGTAGGCACGGAGGGAGAAGGATATCGCTGATTTTCGGGGATCGATTTAGTAGGCACATATAGGAAGGAAAAGAGGGCGAACAAAACTTACACCTCTCGACATGCTCCCACACGTCGGCTTCATCCTTCACCGTCGCAACATATGTATATATACACTTATGCACGATGTCATCTTCCACGCCCTCGCGCGGCTCCCATTTGACGTTTAAGACCAAGAGGTTTGAAAAATCCTCGTAAAATTTGATGGTTGCAAAGTGTTTTGGATCTACATCTGTGGAGAAGGTTTTGGTGTGGGGGTGTGGTTGTCGCACGAGAAGTTGCTTTGAGCGCGCAATCTCGGCATTAAGTTCGACGCGGATATCTTTCACTGCACAAGTACAAGCGATTCAGCGTCACTACGGGAAGAATCTACCAGATCCAGCAAGAATGACGTACCACTCTGCTCAAGCTCGGCAATTCGCCGTTCGCGCTCTTCGACAACTGTGTCTTTAGCTGCGAGTTCGTCCCGCATGTGTGCGAGCTTATCGTGCAGTGTGCGCTGTTCAGCATCAGCTGTGGCGCGAGTGAGGAAGTGAGGAATGGCTGAAGTGCTCGAATTGGGAGGTGGGTGTGTCGAGCTGGATGGAGGATTGGGCTCAGTTTCAGTCTCAGATGTCCGGAAGAAGGGTGACTGGGACGCGAGTTGTGTTTGGAGGGCTGATATGATAGACTCTTGTGCTGGAGGGATAATAATAGTGCAGGGAGAGGCACAGGACTCGATTTAGCTGAAATGCCTTCAAGTCAGTGACACTCACTTTTTGAACGACTGTCATATAGAGCCGTAAGTTCATCAAGGGCTTGTTCAGCATCTGTCTTTCGGACCTGAAGAAGTTCCTCGAGTTGCTGCGAAAGTCTGTCACGCTGATGCTCTAACTAGTGGAATCGATGAGCGTTACTCATCCGAACGATGGATGGTATAAACGTACATCTTTTGTTTTTGTCTTCCACCGTTCGAGCTCGCGATTGATACGTGGGCTCATGGGTGGTTTCTCAGGCTCGTTCTCTGGTTCACTATGATTTGAGGGGTCTTCGACGACGGGAACTGGAAAGGGAAGCTTCCTGGCAGGTTTTGGTTTGTAAGGTTTTGGTTTGACGCGAGTGTCCTTTGGCTCTGCTTGACCCTCCGGCGCTTTCCCTTTTGCCTGACTTTCTTGCTTAGACTTTGACTGGCTATCTGGGACCTTTCCATTAGGGCGACTTTCCGATGCCTTGCTCAGCCCCTTCTTTCTCTGTGGACGGACCGTATTCGCAGGTACATTAGGTGGTGGATCGATGAGCTCGATATCATCTGAAGAAGAAGGGGAGGAGTGAGAGGATTCAGTTATTAGTTTCCGATTATTTGACTGCTTAGACGTTGACGGCTGTGGGGACACGGTGCGCTGTCTCTTACGAGATTTTGGACGCGTCGTAGTTTTCAATGCGTCTGTGTTCAAGCGCGCTCATCAGTTAAGTTGACCTAGCATATGGAGGTCAAATGTACCCATCTCATCGCCTGAAGACATTGTTTTGGCAAACAGATAGACTCTGGTTGAGTGGCTGTAGACTACCTACGACGTCGTCCAGGAACCTGATCAAGTTGCATTTGTGCATTGTCAACTCACGTGATCCATTATCGCTCACATGACTTAAATGACTGACATTGCACTGATCGATTGGTTACCAGCTTGTGTGATGACTCTCCTCGACGAGTACTACCGCAAACGAACCCAGCTCATTGCAGATGATCGAGCCCTTCGCATCGATGCGGTCAATGGAGAACGTTTCTCTGAAAAATCGCGACAAGCAGACTTGATCTTGCGCCGCATTCGCGAGGAGGAGGCCAAGTCGATTTGGGGAATAGAGCATGATGAGGTTCCTCATCCGTTTCCTGGAATGGAGTTTCTAACAGGTACAGTAAAGCTCTCAACACATAGAGTGCTAGCTGATATCTTATTACGTAGGAAAGGACATCATCCTCAAGACCCAACTCTTCAATATCATCACCAAGGTTTGTCCATCTCTAGGTACTTGGGAAGACTCAATCACAGCTAGTTGCATGATTTTCTGTGATGCGTACAATCACAAAGATGCCAAAAGGCGCACTGTTGCACGTACACCTTGATCTCACTGTCAACGGAAATACCCTGCTGGCGCTCGCCTTACAGCACACCTCAATCCATATCCGTGCATCAGCACGAGTCACGCCTGATTCCATCAAATCTGTTGAAATTGAATTTTGTCCTCTTCCACACAGCTTCGTTCCACAGTGCATCTCGCTGTGTCTACCCACCTACAAACCGGGACAATGGGTACCCCTTCGCCGTGCGCGTGAACAGTTCGATGCTGCCCTTGGTGGCACACAGGGATTTGACCGCTGGGTTGAATGCCGCCTCACAATCAACCCAAACGATGCATACGTCACGCATAATAATAGCATTAGGGTGTGCCACTTTGTATTTTGTCGGGCAAAAGAATACATTCATAATCTTCGCAAAGATATGGGACAGATTTCGTGCAGCTGCTGTTCTCACAAGTGTAAGTACACATATTTAGAGATTGGTGAACACCATACTCATTGAGGTGCACAGAACTTGGTGTACTTTGCCCCAATTTGGCGCGCATATATCCGGCAGTTCCTCGAGGAAACCATTGCAGATGGCGTATCTTATGTAGAAGCGCGGATCAATTTCAGCCCAAAGTAAGACTTTCTTTATTGTGCTTTTCGTTTTGGATTGGGATATTGGTAGGTACATGATCGGTTCCGATGGGGAGCAAAGTGTTCCACACAAAGAGTGGCTGAGCATGTTTCAGGACGTCCTAGTTGAATTCAACGGGAGTCTACGAGAACATGGAAGAGATGACGAATTTATGGGCGCCAAGGTACTTGTTATCCTATGACTAGGGTCTCAAGCCTATAAAACAATAGATCATATACACGGTGATCCGGAATTGCGAGCCTGAGGAGTTGGAGTGGTATCTCAACGACTGTATAGAGATGAAGAAGCTTTTCCCTGATATCATTACCGGTATTTTTTATATGTTTTCAAAATTTCTTCCATTTCATAACACAAACTGCTCAAGGTTTTGACCTTGTCGGGGACGAAAATGTTCTTCGTCCACTCAAAGACTACCTCCCGCAGCTTCTCTCTTTCAGCACCCTGCAAACCTCTCAGGGACTCCCAGAACACCATCATATCCCGTTCATATTCCATGCAGGTGAAACCACTGGTGACGGGTCCATCGCAGATGAAAATCTGTACGACGCACTGCTGTTAGGGACGAAGCGAATCGGACACGGGTTCTCGCTTGTGAAACACCCAAAGCTTATGTCGATGTGCAGGGAACGCGGTGTAGCGCTGGAGGTCTGCCCCATTTCAAATGAGATTTTGGTGCGTTGATCTTCCTTCCATCTCATTATAACCAGGCACTGATTGAGTGAGGGCAAGTAGAGATTGGCGGCATCGATGCCGATGCATCCTCTCCCAATCTTGATTAACCATGGTGTACCGGTGGCACTGAGCTCAGATGACCCATCGCTGTTCCAAAACATGGGTTTGAGCTTTGACTTTTTCCAGGTTCACTCCATTTTTATGCCCCTCTTTCATCGTCACTTAAACACACGCAACTACAGGTACTTGCGGCAAGCGAAGTCACTGGGCTGCTCACGCTGGGGCATATCGCACGAGACAGCATCCAGGTACACATTTCTCTATCTCTGTTCCGCTTCAGGTAATGACTGGGTGTGTTCGGGCGCAGTACTCGATGCTCACAGCCGATGAAAAGGCGCGTGCGACGCTGAAATGGGAGGAACGCTGGGAACGTTTCGTGGATGAGATCGTTGAATTTGACGGGGTGCGACGGAACTGATTTATAACCACAACTTGAATACCTCACTTCTTGGAATGGATTATACTGCACAGCCTAGGTGGGAGTTCGTGCCTTCGCTGATGTTCTGGCCATGAAATGTAAGTCCTTCAGCGTGAAGGTGATCTTGTTGGCATCAAGCCAAGTTCGGTCAAATATCACTGATAACCAGCCACCTTGGAATTATTCTCTACGTCCATCTACGAGCCTCGGATGTATGATCGTATGCGTGGCAGTCGAGCCAAAAGGAACATACCTAGCGACGAATTTGCACACTGTGTAGTTGCAAAAGTGCTGAGTGCCGACCCCCCAAGTTGTAATGCGAGCAAATCGGGTCTTTCAAATTCTTCTGATGCCTGCCTCGTTGACCCGTCCTCTGGATGTTGTGATCGTGAATGGTGTAGAAGAAGACTGAGCTATATGGGTAGCCACGCATACCATCTTGCTTGCCCGTAGAAAGGCGACATAATGGGGGGCAGGTCACTCATGTGATTATGAGGGTACGTTCTGTAGCATAACACCCGAGAACGATTTACGTGGCAATCATCCAGCTACATCCCCTTTCGACCCCCTCGGTGTTACATGTCCGTATCAAATTCACGGAATTTCGATTTACCGAATTATATATACGGATGTTGGGTGAGTGACTGGAGTCGTCTGATACGAAGAAGCGACTTGCATTTTTTTAAATTGGATCTGGCTAAGGATACTTCCTCGTCTGAGAAACATGCCTGGAAAAGTTGTTCTAGTGACCGGCTGTTCAAAAGGCGGGATCGGCTTCTATTTGTACGTGCTCCGTCTCCACAAATCTCGAGCACCTAAATTCATGATAACAGATGCGAGCACTTCTATGAGCAGGGATGTATCGTGTATGCCACATCACGCAGACTGGAGACGATGGACGGCTTCGAGAATCCGGTGGAAAAGCGCGTGATGGACGTAACCAGCGATGACGATGTAAAACTCGTCGTACAGTCTATTCTGGAAGAACAAGGGAAGATCGATATCGTCGTGAACAATGCTGGTGCTATCGCAATCGGTTTGTCGAGTTGACTCGAGCCATGAACTGATCGTGATGTTTCGATTTCTCGCAGGACCGTTGCTTGATGTGTCCTTGGATCAGGCTAGAAAAGCCTTTGAGACCAACACGTATTCAGTCTTGCGGGTTGTACAGGCAGTTGCACCTTCCATGATAGAACGCAAGCAAGGGCTGATCGTCAACATTGGATCGCTTGCAGGAAACATGTGAGCATGGTGCAATAATCCGATCTTTCAGCTAACCTTGTCTGACTCTGAATAGCGCGACTCCATGGAATGGATTATACTCTGCAACCAAGGCAGCAGCCCACGCTCTTAGTGATGTTCTGGCCATGGAATGCAAACCTTTCGGTGTTAAAGTGATGTTGGTAGCACCAGGTCAAGTTAGGACAAATATCACTGCTAACCAAGCAGCCACCTTGGAATTATCCCCCACGTCCATCTACAAGCCTTACTTTGATCGGGTGTACGAACGCCTGAATGGCAGTCAAGACAAAGGAAGCATGGATACCGATGAATTTGCACGCCGTGTGGTTGCAAAAGTACTAAGTCCCAGCCCTCCAACTTACATGACACTGGGGGGCAAGTCCCGTCTCTTCGGATTATTCCAATGGTTCCCTCATTGGCTTGTTCTTTGGATCGTGGGATCGATGATGGTGTGGAAGAAGCCTGGACCATCTATGTAGCCACCGTGTACCATTTCACTTGCTATCGAAGGGACGAACCGATGAGCGGTTGCGGACTACACATATGATAAAGGGCCAAGGCATGTCTTGTAGGGCTAATACGAACCAATCATGTGGCAATTGCTAGACTGCACCAACCCTCCCTCTATTTCCCCCTTTCTTCTTTTTTCTTCGGGACTCGCCCTCGGCATTAGCAGCTCCTTTGGTTTTTTTGTTCACATGTTCGTTCATCGTAGATCCGAGACCAACTTCGTCACAAGTTCGCTTCTTGCTTCCCGCTGATTGAGGCAGCGTTACGGCAGGGTTCGGAGATGATCGACTCGATGTTTGGGAGATGTTAACGTTGTCACGCAAGTTCTCGCTATCTCCGGTCCCCTGTGTGGGAGGCATCACCTGTGTAGGTTCTGGAACCACCAACCTGGGTTCTGATAAGACCGCTCGATAAGTTTTGCGTGCCTCTGTCATGTTTCCACGAGGAAGGAGAGGATCAGACTGCTGACGAACGTTTTTAATGGATTAGCTTACGTGCACGCAAGATGAGCGATTTGGGCGCAGTAACTGATGCATCGTGAGCCAAATTTTGTGGCAGGTCCAGCAGCGTAAGCCTGAAAGTAAGGTAAACCAAAATATGAAAAAGACTAACAACTAAAATTGATAGACTCACAAATTTTCGATATCCTTGGGTCCTCTGTAGTCTGCCTCAGAGGCAACTCCACCACTCGCAACAATGCCTTTGCCCTTTGTCACCCGCACAACTTCTCGTGCAGCGGCCCACCAATTCCGTTTGCCACTTACACCAGTATCACTTACACCAAAGGCCGATAGACTGGCGTCACTTTCACCACCAATGGCTCCTGCGTAGTTGATTTCGAATACCGCGCCGTTCTTGATCGCAGTTCTAACCAATGTGTGCTTCAACTGAAACGGAAGTCGGGGGAGCGTTAAAGGAAGAGCAACGATGTGTGCAGTGAGTGGTGAAGGAAGACTGTGCGTGAGGCAAGCAAGTGAAAATGTCGCGGAAGTCGTCGGCAGGAGAGCAATTAGATCGTAGGGCTCGACGAGGGAGGCGTTTGCGTTCGTCTTGCGTTCAAAAAGATTACGCTACTCGTGACCACAAAAAGGAGGTGCTCACCAAACCAAAGCCTTTCTCGCTATCATTGTCGAGAACAATTGTAAGTCGCTTCAAGAACACCGTCCCTGGCCTCGCCCTCAGCTGTTTAAGGAGTCCATCCAGAATGTTGACATGGGTTTTTGGGTCTATTTTTTTGTTCACCGATTGATTAAACGCAAAGACAGTGTATCCTACTGTGATGCGATCAGTATTTGCTTTACGTGGCACGAAATAAACAGACAGTGTTCAAGAAGGTCCAGACGAGCTTCGATTCCCTTTATCTGTGCAGGAGTGAAAGGTGATGACGAGGACTGCTGGGGTTGTTTGTTTTTATTCTTCTTTGGTTGAGAAGTGGATCCATGATGCAGTGACCGGGAAATTAAGGTCAAAGTGCATGTTGTGTAGGAGTGGTAGACCGTCTGACGTCAGAAATAAAGTTCACGTCCTAATCTAGGGTTACATATGTTTTACTAACACCCCCTTGAAACATTATATGCGCATGGATTTACAGTGCACCCCAAGTGTTTCAAGAATTGTTGGTGTTTCATGCGAATGAGTTTTGTATTGGTCACATTAGAGCACCGCTGACTCAAGAATCAACGTAAGAGCGGAGATCTTGAAACAGAATCCTGCCTTCACTCGGAGGAGCGAGCTGATGTCCCCGAGTCGTTGCAGCGATGTACCCACGGGTAAGAGCGAAACTAGGGTCGGTGCTCTCAAACGTTTAGTACAAGCCTTAGCCACATAAATCTGCGCAGTCATGTGATCGGTTACGGTGATCTCGATCACGGCATGCCTAGATCATGATAAAAGGACAGCAGTGACTCGTTTCAGCTCCATTCACCACAGATCATGGACGCCCTCAAAGCCGTATTCGAAGCAAAAAAAGCGGAGGTGGGCTGAATTTATCTGACATTTGTGCTTGAATTGAAGACTTGGTTAGGGAAATCCAGCATTGCTGACTTTCGTCACTGCCGGATATCCAAGAACACAAGACACTGTGCCTATCTTGCTGGCCATGCAAGCTGGAGGGACAGACATCATCGAACTTGGTGTACCCTTCTCCGACCCCATTGCAGATGGCCCAGCTATCCAAGAGACCAATAGTGTATGTCTGGCTTTCGATGTGATCACTTAAATACTGACGCGAGATAGGTTGCGCTTAAAAATGATATTGAATACGCCACTGTACTTGGAATGTTGCGGGAAGCTCGAAGCAGAGGACTGACGGCCCCGGTCATTCTTATGGGTATGTTGTATCTGTCTCTGCACATACATTGTAAACTCACTGTCATCTCTACCAGGGTATTATAATCCGATACTTGCGTATGGGGAAGGACAAAGCAATCCAAGACGCTCGTGAAGCTGGTGCAAACGGATTTATCATGGTCGATCTTCCACCTGAGGAAGCCATCAACTTCCGTGACAAGTGCACAAAAGCAGAGTAAGTTGATCAAGATCGTATTGGTGTATACTGACCCGTTCCGTCCCTCAGCTTGTCGTATGTTCCTCTCATCGCACCATCAACATCTTTGCATCGCATCCAATTTCTCTCGTCCATCGCTGACTCTTTCATATATGTAGTGTCGAAGGTATGCAAACCCATTTCATCATAATTTATGTGTATCTGACCATCGTGAAGATGGGAACAACTGGCTCTTCTATCCTAGGGAAGATGAATGATGCCCTTCCGGATATCATTGCTCGCATCCGAGAATACACGGCTGTCCCACTGGCGGTCGGCTTCGGTGTCGCAACGCGCGCTCATTTTGACGTTGTCGCTGATGCTGGAGCAGATGGCGTTGTTGTTGGTAGCCGTCTCGTGACAATTATCAAGGAGGCACCTCTCGACTCGATACCTCAAAACGTTGAGAGCTATTGCCTTGAAATTAGCTTGAAGGAGAAACCCACTCGCATGCGGTTGCTGCCGACTTCAAATACTTCGACAGCCTTCCAATGGTGCTTTGGAGCCACCCACAGTTGCCCTACTTCCCCCGCGTTTTGGTCAGTTCGGTGGACAGTACGTCCCAGAAGCACTCTTCGATTGCTTAGTGGAACTCGAGGAAGCTCACAACTCAGCTGTGAATGACCCCAAGTTCTGGGAGGAGTTTCAAAGCTATTATGGATACATGAATCGCCCATCAAAGTTTTACTTTGCAGAAAGTTTGACGAAGCATGCTGGCGGCGCCCAGATTTGGCTGAAGCGTGAGGACCTGTAAGTCACCTGCTGGAAAGTATTTATGACATACTAACAGACTATAGGAATCATACAGGTTCGCACAAAATTAACAACGCCATCGGGCAGGTAGGATTACATATTCCTTTCTTGCCTGTGTATTGACATTTCGTCAGATCTTGCTTGCTCGCCGTATAGGCAAGACACGTATCATCGCCGAGACCGGTGCTGGTCAACACGGTGTCGCAACTGCTACTGTGTGTGCACGATTCAACATGGAGTGTGTCATCTACATGGGTGCAGAGGATGCTCGTCGCCAAGCCTTGAATGTCTTCCGAATGAATATGCTTGGTGCCAAAGTTTGTTGTTTTGTCCTTTGCTGTCCTGCGTATATTGACCTCCATCTAGGTTATACCCGTCGAGTCAGGTTCTCGTACTTTGAAGGATGCCGTCAATGAAGCCATGCGCGACTGGGTGACAAACCTGTCCACAACACACTATCTTGTCGGCTCCTGCATCGGTCCACACCCATTCCCAACGATTGTGCGCGACTTCCAAAAGGTGATTGGGCAAGAAATAAAATTACAGATGAAAGAGGCCAAGGGGAAACTCCCGGACGTCGTTGTCGCATGCGTCGGTGGTGGGAGCAATGCCATTGGAACGTTCTATGACTTCATTCCCGACAAGAACGTGAGGCTCGTGGGAGTGGAAGCTGGTGGTGAAGGTTTGGATGGCGATCGGCACAGTGCAACCCTTTCGAAAGGCCAACCAGGTGTATTGCACGGTGTGAGAACATATATCCTGCAGTCGAAGGCTGGCCAGATAATCGAGACACACTCGATCAGCGCCGGTCTTGATTACCCTGGTGTTGGCCCAGAGCATTCCTGGCTCAAGGACTCTGGTAGAGCAGAGTATGCTGTCGCAACTGACGAGCAGGCCCTCAGAGGTTTCCGACTTTGCACCCAGTTAGAGGGTATCATTCCTGCTCTTGAGTCATCGCATGCTATTTGGGAAGGCGTCCGTCTTGCCAAAACACTACCAAAAGATACCGATCTTGTCATTGTACGTATCCAAAATGTTCTCCATTTGCGCGATGCTCATAGAGCACCATACAGTGTCTCTCGGGGAGAGGCGACAAGGATGTAGAACAGATATCGCAATTGCTCCCTGGAAAATGGGCTGACAAGCTTGACTGGCACATTTAAGACATTAGGCTTGTTGATAGGCTCTCGCAATGATGGACTGTGCGCGTATATGAATGAAGAACAATAGGACAGTTATGTGGCTTCTTCCAGCCTGAGGTCGCGGTAGAATTACAGACGGTGTACAAACGATGTAGTACTCAGTGTATGTAACTAATTGCTACTTACGGCAAGTAGTATGACTCGACTCTGAATCTGCAATATGTTGTGACTCCAAGCCTTTTCTACCAGCGCATCCCAATCCCAAATACCTGCACCGTTCGACCACAAAGAACGGAACTAGAAGCTATGGCTACTGATACATCAAGTGTTGCAAACCAGCGAGTTGTTGACACCCTTGCGGCTAGATTGCGGAGACGGTGAGTTGAAACCCCCAATCATACCCCTACATCATATATCATGACAGGCAAGTTGTAGGTTCCCGCGAAACTGCTCTCGAGACCGTCCTTGTCCTGAGGCAGGTCATCTCAAAAGCACGATTCTCCAATATCGACCAACTTGTCGAAATTATCCGATCCGTTGGACGGAAGCTCGTGGAAGCACAACCTAAAGGTTCTCCTCCATTTCTGCTCCACACGGTTTGGCATCTCATCCTTTGTTTCATCGTCAGAATATACGGTCGGGAACACCGTGCGGAAAGTGCTACATCATATCCGGGAGGAATACCACACTGCTTCGAAAGGGACCGCGGTTGTGTCGAAATCGAAAGATGCCTTGTCGATCGCAAAATTCGTGTTGCAGGGTCAACCACGGACACAGAATGTTGTCCAAAAGACGAATTTGAACGACTCGCACGCCATGTTGAAGGAGAACGATGCGGATGATCCTGATGCATTTGCTCGAACGCTTAAACCCGTTCTTATGGAAGCCATCCAGGACGTCCTGGATGAGCTGGAAACAGTGCATGATAACGTCTCGAAAAATGCAAAGGATCATATACATTCCGAGTGAGTTTTCTGTGTCCCAAGGTCGTTTGATCTGTTGCTGAGTTCAGATAGCGAGATAATCCTGACCATCGGCAAGTCGAGTACCGTTGAGGCATTCCTTAAAGCTGCAGCACCCTATCGGAAATATACTGTCATCGTTGCGGATACCGCACCATCGTTCGTACCTGGTATTTCTTTCCATGACCTCTAGTTCTCAATCGTACATCAGATATAGCGGACATGATATGGCTCAATCTCTGTCATCCGCTGGCATTTCAACGGTTCTTGTTCCCGACTCATCCATCTACGCACTCATGTCTCGCATCAACAAAGTCATGCTTGGTGCACATGCGATACTAGCCAACGGCGGCATGTTTGCGATAACAGGATCTCTACTTGCTGCCACGGCAGCTAGAGCGCATAGCACCCCGGTTGTTGTTTGTGCTGGACAGTTTAAGCTCACCCCGCAATGGAATTTGTATCACGAATATGGCGCACTCGACTTTGCAGATCCAAGTAGTGTGCTAGGATTTGAAGAAGGCAATCTCGTCGATAAGGTTGACGTGGTCAACCCCTTCTATGACTATGTTCGACCAGAGTTGATTGACGCATTCATTACAAACGAGTGAGTAATTATTATATGTGAGTTTTATTATCTACTCAACGCGCTATAGTGGAGATCACCCTCCATCATCGGTATATCGTCTTATCAAGGAAGCATATGACGATGAGGATTACGAACTGTAGCAGATGCATGTAGAAAAAGCACGCTACAGACAGTGTATTTGCATCACCACTTGAGCATACTGCTCGCCGTTCACTTGCTCTTGGTGCTCAATATATCGAAAAAAGCGTCTTGGGGGAGGTCAACAGATCCAATGCGCTTCATCTTTCGCTTGCTCTCCTTTTGATTTTCTAGATGTTTCATTTTGCGCTCGTAGTGGCCTATTTAAGGAATTCAATGAGCGGCAGGGAATGTCGGAGATCGGTTTATGCACATACCTCCATAGAGCCCAGCGGTGACGTCTGCACGCATTGCTGACAAAGTCTCGCGAGCAATGATTTTCTTGCCGACCGCAGCCTGTATCGGAACTTCAAATAGCTGGCGAGGGATCACTTTATCTGTGATAATTTTCAGCATCAACACGTTGCAAGGTAAAACGTCATCACGCACGAAGCTTCTTAACCCACTTTTTGCCAACTTCGTGTTGAGCCGACCGATGGACTATAAGAGCGAGTGCGTCCACTGGTTTCCCATTCAGAAGGAAGACCATCTACATAATGTCAGGCAAACGTGTAATGCAGATACTTTCACCACGCACCTTCGCGAGATCGCTGGCTTTATATCCGCCATCTTCATAGCTACAGATGTTTCAGCATTCGTCCTTATATATATTGCCAGTGCTCACTCAAAACTGGCATAGCCTGAGCTTCGGCTTTTCAGTTGATCAAAGAAATCTGTGACAATTTCACTGAGGGGCAATGTGCACGTCAAGATGGCTCGCGCAGATGCTTCTGAGGTGCTTCCTGAATCCAGATATCGGTGGTCAAGGTTCTCAGCACGGTGCGCAAAGCAAAGATTCATCATTTCCCCCATATATTCTAATATTCAAAACATCAGCAAGATCGCTATCGCCAACTTTCAAGTACAGACCTTCAGGCACGATGATAGAAGCGTTTACAACAGGTTCTTGCACTTGCTTCACTTTGCTAGCTGTGTCCGATGTGTCTGGGAACTCCGTAGGATTGCTAATCATAACCGTTTTGTCCTTGTATATGACTTTCTGGTCTTCAGCGGTTAATCGAATACGAAGCTAGCGCTGTCACATACCTTTATATGGGACGGTTGGAGCAGTTATTATTATGTTTGCATCGTATTCATCTTCTAGGCGCTGTCGGAAAACATCCATGTGCAGTGTCCCAAGGAAGCCAAGGCGACACCCTTGCCCCAACGCGGTAGAGGACTCGCGTTGGATAGTCACGCTTCTGTCCGTCAGGGTAAGCTACGAAAGTGTAAGAGCAGAACAGAAATTCGAATATGGAAACGTGCCCTCTTGATAGATTCCTCGAGCTTAATGAAGTCATTGGTATCCACTGGGAATACGCCGGCATAAACCTAAATCAAATAAGGTACCGATCGTGAAGATTCAATATTGGAAACAAACCATAGCCTTAGACGGCTGGAATCCAGGCATAGGATCAACAGCCGCACCGACGCGATGAAGTGTGTCTCCAATATGAGCTAAGAGCAATAATCAGGACACGATTAACAGGAAACGGTGGCGGTTATCGTACCCTCAGAAGATTCTTTCATATTGCACGCTATGTAGCCAACTTGTCCAGGCTGTAGACTCGATGTTGGTACTTCTTCAGGGTGCATCACGCCAACTTCAGTGATCTCATATTTCTTTCGGGTATGACAAGACGCAATCCTGTCCCCTACATGCAACTAAGTGATGGGGGTGACGCGAAAAGAGCATATAAACCAACCTTTCTGGATGATGCCATCCTGTATGCTGACAAGAGAAATGACACCCCTGTAACGGTCATATCTAAGGCACTACTTGAACCACAGAAGAGGAAGTACAGATAAACATATACAGACAGTGAGTCAAACATAAAGGCCTTGAGAGGGAAGTTTATATTTCCTGAAGGAGGTGGTATGCGGTCCACGATAGCTTCTAGAATTGCTTCTACTCCCTGGCCAGTTTTCGCAGAAATATGAAGAGTTTCACTCGGGTCAATGCCAAAAGTTGACTGGAGCTGAGCGGCCATCCGTTCCGGCTGTGATGCGGGCAAGTCAATCTATGAAATCGATTAGTTGGCATCATATTCAGTAATCAAGCGAGATCTAACCTTGGTCAAGACTGGGATGATCTTCAGTCCTCGCTCCTTTGCAATGTGAAAGACAGAGATCGACTGCGCCTGAACACCCTGTGAGGCGTCTACCAGTAGCAGGGCACCTTGACACGCAGCCAAGGATCGTGAAACCTCCCAAGCAAAGTCAACATGGCCCTGTGAAATAAACAGTGCTAAGTTCCTTGTCAATACCAAGTGTGAAAATTCATTACAGGGGTGTCAATGAGATTGAGCAAGTGTTGCTTCCCATGAGCCATGTATATCATACTGAGCTTCGTCAATAAATCATTTTGAAAACAGATTGTGTCACAGACCTTGCTGTCTGTGCCTTGACTTCACGAAGTTAATCATCTTCAACAGAAGTAGATCCATGACTGTAGATGACCCACCAGTAATACCCCGCTCACGTTCTACCTTTAGCTTGTCTAGGACCTGCTGGTTGAGTCCCGTCGATTTCGTTTCAATAGTGCCAGTGAGCTGAGTGATTTGAGTCAAGAAAACCAATTCTTATGCACGAAGTGACAGACCTCTAGCAATCTACAGTGTTATATTTCGTTAGTACATAAACTTAACTACATTGTGTAGAAGCGCACCTATCTGCCAAGGTTGATTTACCATGGTCTGGGAGCAAATTTCAGAAGAGACGTGGAGACCACCAAGTATTGAAAATACCAATGTGCGCGATAATAGAAAAGTTTCTAGCAAGGTTTAACACGTATAAGCTTTAGCCCTGAACGCGTACTGCTGCACCATCATCGTACCTAATGACTTCGCAAGGAAACTCTTCCATCCTCAGGGACTTGGGCCTAGCAGCCAGACATACTGCAGTAGAGCTCAGGAGTCTTGAATTCGACCAACGAACAGGTTGACGGCACAATAACACCTTGAGACATGCATGCCGCCAGCCAGGGAGCATTTCCCGAGTTGCGAAAGCGCGAATTTCGCAAAGGTCGGTTCTGGTCATGCTGACTAAGCATATTTAAGACCTCTCCCCAACCATGTCCCTGCAGGAGGCCTCAGATGCTCGAAAAGCGCGTTTGATCGCCCTAAGAAACCGCAAGGAGGGTATATCAATTGTATCAAATGGGTACGTGATAACAAAATCTCAATACTGCAAAATCTTAACCAACCACAGAGATTCTGTGCTTCTCAGCAGGAATTATGACCCTGAAACAAGGACGTTGAAGAAACACTCAAAAAACGAAGTTCTGACCACAGATACCATCGAAAAAGATGTTGAAGGTGTAGCTGAAAGAATCATTGCTGAGGATGAACGACAGCGTGCCCAAGAACTTGTATGTCGATTCATGTTACAGTGAACTCCTGCGTTTGCAGCTCATGTTCTACAGGACGTATTCAACATCGCCCCGAAACGGCCAAACTGGGACTTGAAGCGCGAAATGGACAAGAAACTTGCGAAGCTAGAGCGGAAGACTCAAGAAGCAGTCCATACTCTTATCCGTCAGCTTGATATTTCTCTCTGCCTTTATTTTCAATTGCTCACACTGTATCAATAGGGCAGAGACTTGCTTCTCAAAAGGGGCAGTCGGACGACATTCTAGGAGCAATGAATGCGCAAGAGAAAGCGTTGGATGTCGAAGACCAGCCGTCAGACGAGGATGAATGAAACAGGTTCTTTCTCTAGCCTGTCCACCGTACCACCTCATGGTCATGGATCTCAGTTCTTCCTCTTGTACATGAGCTGAATATTACCCTAGTACTGTGGCCTCCATATGCTCGCAGTTTCGTGCGACAACTAGCACGACCACGTCCAGGCGTGGCTACCTTGCTTTTATTGATCACTCCCTTTTAATGACCAAGAGTTCCGCCATTTCATTGAAAGAACTCGAAATAACGGGCATGCTCCTTGTACTCTATACACTCCCTCTGCGAATTCAATTGTGGCCGCTGTCCTCATCAAATACGTGAGGTCCCAGAGGTCTCAAGTTGAGACGAGAAGACATACTGTGAACAAGTATTTGATCATCTGTCTGGAAGACTTCCTTTTTCTCTGCTTCAACCGTCTCAGATGTCAATCCAGGCCGAGGGCCAGTCTCGTCGTTACTCACGTCGGTCACATGTTGCTAGCGTGGTGAGTTCTCTCTATCGTCGTGCTGACAAGATCGCAGTCCTTTCTACAGATTGTATGTGTGAAAAATATTGAATATCAACTGAGATTTAGGTTATTGCTTGACTTCAAGGTATGATATGATTTACTTGGTGCTGGGCTTTGAGTAGCCTTCTGCGTCTGAAACCATCATTATTCTCGTCTCCTTCCATCATGCCCTGAATCCTGATCCACGGCGTGAACGTTCTGTAAAATTGTTTTCCTTCGCATCTACTTTAGCAAGCTTGTAGCATAATACTCTATCATCGTGTACTTGTCTCCGTCATCGCCATTCGCACCATTTATATCTGATTAGCATCGATTATATACATTCCCTCTAACTCTGACACTCTACATAGCGATACTTTAGCGCTTCTTAGCGACGAAATTATAGAACAGGGGATAACGATAGGGGCTCTACTTGGTGTCTATGCGCGCAAGAAAGTAACTGAATGTCAGCTGACGTTCCAGGTGTTGTGCAAACCAACTGTATCATCCGCACGATTGATTGGACCGCCAGATGCTATCATAGTCTCCCGATCGTGGAATCCATTGACCACACTGCCCTCACCTTTGCCTTCCCGTGAGTTTGCGGTCGACTTGTTTTTGACATTGTCTGCACGTAGCAATTCCAGTTGATGCAAATAATCTTCAGTGACACCACCAGTGACATAATCCCCTGTGAATACGGAGCAATCGAAAGTTGGAATGGATGGGTTGAATTGTCGCACGGATGCGACGAGATCAGGAAGAGTCTGGAATACGACAAGGTCTGCACCGATGGCCTCAGCTATCTCTTCAGTGGTGCGCCCGTACGCAACAAGTTCGGTCCTTGAAGGCATATCAATACCATAGACATTAGAATACCTAACAAATGTTCGTCAGCAAAGTGACGGTGGTTAGTAGAAGGAATGACCTTATGGGTGGAGCACAACTCGCGACGATGACCTTTTTTGCGCCAACGTCCTTCGCCATCTGAATAATCTCTTTTGAGGTGGTGCCACGAACGATAGAATCTGAAACCGTTTGTCAAGGTAAGGCATGAAGATCAACCAGTCGTTCCACAATTTACCATCAACAAGGAGAACACTCTTCCCAGAAAACTCCAAAGCCATGGCGTTCAGTTTCCGTCTTACATTTTTTCGTCTTTGACAAACACCATTAATGAGGTGAAGTCATGGAAACAAATATATCTGACCTCATTTGCTGACCTGGCATAATGAATGTCCTACCAACATAGCGATTCTTGATAAAGCCCTCTCGGTAGGGCAAATTGAGCTTCTGCGCAAGATTCAAAGCTGCAACACGAGATGTGTCAGGAACCTGTAAACACGTTAGAAAAAATTGGTGGAACGAGGGGAACCACTGACGGGGATGACGACATCCACTGTGATGCCTCGTTCCTTCAGAACCTTGTCAACTTCGACCGCAAGCGCATCGCCCATGGCCATTCGACTGCGGTAGACACTAATGCCGTCAAGCACTGAATCGGGGCGAGCGAAGTAGACAAATTCGAAAATATCGGGTGCGAAGGTCGCATGCTCTGCTACACGTTTCCGTGAAACTCCTGACCGAGTGATGATCACTGCTTCGCCTATCAGCAACCAATGTTAGTAACTGCGGGTAATGGTAAAAATAAGGACCGACCAGGCTTCACATCCTCCCATTCGCTAAAGCCCAGGGCATCAGCAACAATACTCTCGCTTGCAAAAAGGTAGTCTTTCCCAGAGTTGCTACGTCTGGAAGCCACCCCAACGGGTCGTATGCCATTCGGATCTCTGAATGCAATGATCCCAAAGCCAGCAAGCATTGCAACACATGCATATGCTCCTGTGCACTGCTTCATAAGGCCTCCAATGGCATTGAAGATGTCGTCTTCGTTTATGCGAAATTTTCCAGTCTGCTGGAGATTGTTGGCAAAAAGGTTGAGTAAGAGTTCGGAATCGGACGAAGTGTTTATATGTCTATGTGCGGTGGCATCCATATATTGTAGGAGTGAAGGACCATCTATGAGGTTCCCATTCTAATCACCTTCAGTCTGGAGTAACCAGTCTCAAAAACAAACTCACATGCGCAAATACGATACCATAGGGTGAGTTGACGTAGAACGGTTGAGCTTCAGCGTGGTTTGAACTTCCAGCAGTTGGATAACGAACTGCAATGCGCCATTATCAGATATTCGTTGGCAGGACCAGTTTGCTTCCAATGGCTTACCATGGCCAACACCCATCCCTCCGATCAATTTGGAAATGGCCTTCTCATCAAAGACATCGCGAACCATACCGTTGGCTTTGCATTGAAAGAATCGGCCCTTTGTGCCACAAGTCACGATGCCACACGCATCTTGCCCCCTATGCTGCAGCAAAGAGAGACCTTCACATATGTCTGGTGCTGCATCCAACGATGGATCATGAAGCAGCAGCCCTAAAATGCCGCACACTAAATTGGAGATCTGTCAGAGGATCTGGCACTTGAACGATCAAGAAGTGAACTCACTCGCGATGCAGGGGTGAAATGAAAGAAAACGTGAAATTCAGTTGGGGCGATGCCCGTTCACGCGATAAACGTGTAGGTCAGTACTATCTGTGGTTACGGACCGAAAACTGTCCAAAGAAAAACTGGCATGGAGAATTTTATCACTTTTTGCCGTGATAATCCGAGTCTGACCTCGGTCCTTACGAATCACGCACGTGGGTCACAATTTTCACTTTATCCAAACTTTATTCAAGCACGTAGGTGTGGGCAGTTTGACTCAACCCCGCTTAAGAGAACTTGCACAGTAACTTCACTCCTAAAATCACAGAAAAATACGCGGTTGAACGCGATTGTATTCTTCGGTACTACGAGGTGATATAGTGGATATAGGTAGTGCATCAACAACATGTAACGTCGTTGGGATCTTCGCAAAGTCGCGGGTAATGGTCGTGATAATAGGCAGCGTATCGGCTGCGGAGTAGAAAGCGATGGTGTGCAATAGTCTACAGAAAGGTGCGTGCGATGATGATTGATAAATTAGGGAAGGATGAACTTCCTATGCTAGATGGAGCAAAATTCCACAGGACCCAGTAAGACAAAAAGAGTGTTTACAGCTTAAGCTGTTTGGGTTTCTCCCAGGTGTATGCGGGGTTACCTGTATAGGAATCAGTTTCTGCACTACAGTTGATAGCGTGAAGAACATACCGAAGTGGCCGTAAGATGCGGTCCTCAAGTAATGGGGCCTCTGGAGGTTAAGCTCGCGCACTAGAATGCATTAATAATCTGACCTTCTTCAAACTGAGGAAACTTACCCATGACACCAGGACGGAGATCCCAGTTCTTGCGAATGACGTCCACGAGTTCCTCGTTTGTTTTCTTGCCAGTGCCGTAGGTGTCAACGTAGATAGACAATGGTTCGGCAACACCAATAGCGTATGAGAGCTGAACAAGGCAGCGGCGAGCGAGGCCAGCAGCAACGAGAGACTTGGCTGTGCGAGATTTCAAATACCGTACAATTTACTAAAGAGCGATGAACCTACCGATCCAACGGGCAGTGTAGGCCGCAGAGCGGTCAACCTTGGAGAAGTCCTTGCCTGAGAAGGCTCCTCCACCGTGTGCACCCCAACCACCGTAGGTGTCGACAATAATTTTGCGGCCAGTCAGACCGGCATCACCCTGAGGGCCACCGATGACGAAGCGGCCAGATGGTTGAATCTACTCCAACTTGTGAATTACAAGCGTCACTAGATAGTAAAAATTCACATACGTGGTAGACGATGCGGTCATCAAGAAGGTTGGCAGGAATAACCTGCGCGACGATCTTGCTCAAAATTTCCTTGCGAAGCTCATCAGTGGTGATTTCCTCTGCGTGCTGGGTCGAAATAACGACCGTGTCCACACGCAGGGGGATCATAGCACCACCCTCATTCTTGTACTCGACAGTGACTTGAGTCTTTGAGTCAGGGCGCAACCAGGGCAGAAGGCCTGATCGGCGAGCATCAGCCATGGCACGGTTAAGCTTGTGCGCAAGCATGATGGTCAAAGGCATGAATTCTGGGGTCTCGTCGGTAGCATAACCGAACATGATACCCTGGTCACCAGCACCGTGGTCTTCCAGAGAGCCATGGTCCAGACCCTGGGCGATATCGGGAGACTGCTGCTCGATGGCAACGAGAATGTTGCAAGTCTTGTAGTCGAAGCCCTTGGAAGAGTCATCGTAACCGATTTGTTTGATCGTGTTACGGATGATTTTTTGGTAGTCGAGCTGAGCCTTGGTGGTGATCTCTCCAAACACCATGATCATGCCAGTCTTCGAAGCAGTCTCACAAGCGACCTTTGACCAAGGGTCTTGCTCAAGGCAAGCATCAAGCTGCGATATTGATCAGATCGTTTTCTGCGATGATTGTATCAAGTGGGTACTCACAATAGCATCCGAAACCTGGTCACAGATCTTGTCTGTTACACATTAGATTCATTGCAAAGCTTTGACCACGACAAAACTAACCGGGATGACCTTCACCTACAGACTCGGAGGTGAACAAAAAATGTCCAGGTGCAAGGGCAGGACGCGCGTGACCGTTAGCAGCCATGGTAGGACAAAAGTCGTTGAAAAAAAGAACGAGGAAAGAATTGGGAGGGAGCAAGGAAGGAGGGAGAGAAGATGTGAAACCAAAATGTTTGCGCAAATCAATTAAAGGTGCAATATGGCTTATATAAGCAGGGTATCACGCCATCCTTTTGCCACTAACCCTCTTGCAACAAAGTTACGTCCTCATAAACACAGATAGCAGACTCAACGTGGCATAGCCAGATTCCCATGGATCCCAAATCTAATTCAGGGAAAAGGTCTAATTACTAAGCCTCACAAGATGTAAAGCGTGGGTCATGATAGCCAAGCGAATTAATTGCTTATTACAAAAATCCTACACCAAGAGGATCTGTATTTGTCGAGGGAAGTTGATCTTCCTGCTCTAAAACAAGACTCTCATCAGACACAACCGTGGGATGTGGTACGCTGACATCGTGGCTCTGCCCATAAATTCGGAATCTTGACGAGTCTCCGGACTCCAGGCGACGAGGCTGATATGCGACCGTTGGGTCAGGCGGTAATGAATTCCCATCGAATAGGTCTTGTGACAAGGAAACTTGTCTAGGCGACCTTGACCTAGTAGTACTCCAGGGATTATCGGAGGGGAGGACATGTATAGCCTTCTGGGTTTTCACATTATCCCAAGGGTTGTATGATGAGCCAACAGAATGTGACTGGCTGGTTGCACGATAAGCAGACCGCTCTCCGTCCCAAAGGCGCTCACGAGATTGAAGTTCGGAGACTTTTCCTTGAGCATCTTCATTATCTCCTGATTGCCTCGGTAACGCTTTAAAGTCCTTTGCGACTCCATCATAAGCGTCCTGCATAGCTGAGAATGCTGCGGTGGCATTCGAGGATAATTTTCCCCACACTGATTTTACTCCGGTGTTGTAAAATGTATCCGCAGAATGCGCAGTCCGAGAGCGAGCCGGAGGTAAAGGATTACTTCCTGGGGATGATGGTCGAAGGGGAGGGGCAGAAGGCCGCGATGATGTGGGGGACGGAGCTGCGATGTTATCTGCGATCGTTCTTTGAGGAATATCTGGTAACGAAGACCATAGTCCACGAAGGCCTGCAGTCAGCGCTTCAGATGCATTCCCAACGTTCGATGGCACAGCAGAAGGATTTGAAAGGTTTGGCGTTCTGGCTGGTGACGGTGGGAGCGGTATTCCCGCGGGAACACTGATTGAATTGACAGGCTCATCCTCTAGGGAATCTATCGGGAATGTAAATTCTGGACTCTCCTTCGTCTGAGAAACAATTATCCTCCCATTCATCTCCTCCTCGGTCCTGCCATAAAGCTCGTGCCAAAAACGAATATCCTTGGCGTTTGGATATAGAACGCCCATGTCAGCTGAAGGATCTCTACTGGAGGGATCATCCAAAGACGGGTCATATGCGCTATTCTTGTTCTGCTCCAGTTCCGAAGTCGAGTTGAAAAAGTCCCAAATACAGGCTGCCCGCTCTGAGGGAGTCACGCCATCTTCACCAGTTCGTCGTTCTCGTTCACAATTGTATAAGAAGTTGCCGAATTGGCACGAATAGAGGTGATATAGCAGTTGGCGAAGGAAGCGTTCGTTGAACTCAAAGCGAGAGGGGTACTGCCGCTGCAGCTGACGAACGCATTCCAGGAATTGGTGAAAACATGGGCTGGTCTCCTTAAGGTGGCTCTGGGATGTAAATCGATTCGAGACGGAAACTAAAAAGGCCTGCGCCGCATCAGCGCCGCTACTCGTCCCCCCATTTTCCGGTAATGATGTAAAGAATTTGTCGGAGGAGAGGTGCCCGCACCGGTCAAGAAATTTGTGCCCAAAGGACACCCAATCTTTCTCAATGAGTATCTGAAAGCCTCGGATGGTACGGTAATGGGGATCCAAGCATAGCTGGGCCAAAGCAGATAACTGAGTCGTTCGATCCCAGCCATCCGAGCAATGAACGAGGACATGCGACGAATTGATGTGGATGTTTCGAACAATGAGAGCTGCACCCTCCATTATATTCGACATGTGTCTGAGCCATCCAGAACGACGTAACGCCTGCCGGTCAACTACCACAAGTTGTTGTGCTTCCCCGGGCAGGCTACCGGTAACGCTCGCAGCAACGTTGTCCGCCTCGCGTAATACATCCACCACCTTGGCAAGCGCCTCACGCATGGTATGTATGTGGTCTATGCCCAGGTACACCTTCTTGGCGTCCTTATAGTTATCCATGTTTTCCGTGCCTGCACCTTTGGCTGTGTTAGCCACGGCATTGGCAGTGGGTCGTGCATCAACTATCAAATTTGTGCTAGTGGCACCGTAAACTGGTCCAGATGGGCGTGATTCCGAGAAATGATGAGACTGAAACACAGCTTCAACGAGCTTCTCATCTTGAAGCGAGCGGTTCTGCTTGATGCCCACCATCGGCTGGCTTGATCGTGTGATGCTGCCCTGAATGAGATGAGTTTAACGGTGTACTTTGTCCAGGTGTCCAAATACTCACAAAGTTTGCCCAGTGCAAGTAGGTCAGCGCAGGTATGCGACATTTGCTGCGGTATTTGGAAGCGTATCGCAACGTCGAGTCACTGATGCGAGACGGAACTACCAGCCGTGATGGGTAGGTAGGTGAAAACTTTGAATTAATCTTCAGACATTTGGATGGTTCAACACGGGCGCCTAATACTTACAACGTAGTCCTTGTTAATATCAGTGAAACGCCAAGCTTTTGTGCGAGTCCCAACCCCCATACGACCGAATTCTTCTCTTGGAGAATAAAGGGACCATCCACCCGTAGTATCGAATGGCGGGTTAGGGACGTAGAAGAAAGCATATAGTTGGTTGACAGAGGCTAACAAATGTTAACGATCGATGCTACTCAAATCGAGGGATTGTATGCTCACTGCACACGGTTAGCTCTTTAACACTTTCGAATACATCTATAGCGTCCCGTTCCTTCTCGAAGGAGAGCGAAAACGTTTCAAACATGCGAGTGTGAAACGTTAACGGACTCTGTCCATGCAGGGTTTGCGGGAGCTTCAATACAAGAGATATTAGTGGGTAAGGTACCTGCAGTGCGAGTTATCAAGTCCAGCACGCCGTAAACCGGGATGTAGAACTCGCCCACATCTCCTCTTTCTCAGAATCCTCATACCGAAAAATAAGGTGATGAGCAGTAAGGTGCAGTGATCCATAATGAGCCCTGCCGGACTTGCCACATAATACCTTTTCCACCTGCACATGCACTGTTGAGCATATCAATCGCGCGTTCCGCGCGCAGCGCACCTTTGAAATTCTGATCGAATCCATATATCTGCAGCTACTGGAAGTGGATGCCACTCGACCTTAGCCCAGCTCAACGTTGGCTCAGCGTCAGACGGAATCAATATTGGTATGTTTGGTCCTATTTACACATCGTTGCCTTGGCGTGATGGTCTCATTTCCAAGCTATAGAGTGAATCGCAGGATATTTATCTATCCAAATACCCACAGTTCGCTAACTACATCCCTACCAACCAAACAGTCGTCCGAATTTGTTGCGTCTCCCGTCGGAAATAAATCTTTCCTCAGCTCCATAGCTAATGCGGGTTCCTTTTTTATCTTACGTCTAACCTCAGTTTCAATTAGCTGCAACATTGTTATGGTAAGTGCAGGCACAAAAGAATAAAGGAACTTCTCTTACCGTTCCGTATGTGTGATCGAGGAAATCCTCCATTGAATAACCAGGCTTGGTAAAAGCCTCTGAAAAAATGCGTACAATGGTTGATACTGCGGGATCATAGTGGTGAATGTGGGAGTGAAGCTCCCATAAAGAAGAATCGAGGGCGTTGGTAGAGTTGGGATTTGGCTCGTCGGCGATGAACGGGTCTGACATCGTGATTAGTTGGATAGTAACCAAGATGCCGGATGCGTACCACCGTCAGTGCCAGAATCATTGTGTATCATTACCATGAGGGCCGGATGTCGCTTGAGAATGTTGTACGTGAAAGGAACGATCATGATGATAGCTGCTGGAGGGGCATTCAATGACAGCCTGGACAACCTCTTGACGAATGATGCCAATAAAGTTGCAGGCAAATGCCTGGGCTGTCTCAGCAACAAGTGGAAATTGTAGAGATAGATCTTACGTAGAACTCAAAAATAGCTCGGTTAAACGGAAAAATCGAGCACGATGCTTCAAGTGTAGAACATCACGATGGAGGAACCCGTATAATCGGGTGAAGAACGAAGGATAATCTCTACAGCGTGGACATTTGGTGAGACATAAAGCGTGGTATATGAAGATTTGCACTCACAGATTATAGTCTCTCATGAGGATGAACAAAGCGTTAAGTGCCAGCAGTCCAACAGTTTCTCCTAGCATAATGCTTGAATAAATTATGGTTGATACCAGGAATGCTCCCTCACCAAGATCCACGCATGCACTTATCCAATCCATGACAAGCACAGGCCTAGTGAGATGTGGTAAGACACCGCGATGCATTATATTCAATGCTCTTGTCGTCAGCGCTCGATCGGAAGATGTTGTGATAGATGAGAGATGGGGCAGAAAGTTTAGCCACGTTCGCGTGAATACAGCACGATGGGCTTGAAGGGAATAAAGAGACTGGTGGAATGTCAAAGTGTAAGCCCGGCCCTTGACACCGTTTTTTTTCACATCTTTCGCATTGGAATCCTCGTCGAAAAATTTGCGCCAGTCATCTTCGTCATTTTCGTCCACCAACTCAGCGGCGTCATCCTCAGCATCTCCCTTGACATTTTTGTATTTTTGGGGTTTTATGCCGAGCTCTTCCACCCACCATGAATTAAGCTCTGAGGAGTCCGTTGGAAATGTTGACAACTTTTCCATGATAGAAAGCATATTGTCGAGCAGGTGAGGGTTCTCCGCAGATGAATATTTCGAGAGCACAGTTCTAGGGACAGAGTTAATCACTGCATATAAATTTTGCATTGGGTCTTACGTTGCTTCTCGCAAAAAACACCATCGAATATCATCGTAGACGCTGAACCATACCTCCACAAAATTCTCTCTTACATCCGGCATCGTCTTTGAATGATGCTTACTGCTTCCATACGACCGAGGGGACGGAGGGCATAATAGAAGCCCGTGTACTATGTGTTTGAAGTGCGCAAAGTGAAATTGAGGTTGTGCGGCCGAGGAAGACTTTGTGAGGGAAGTTGAGAGATGTTTCAAAAGTGAAAAAAGTATCTCCAGCGAGGATTTCTGGTAGCGATGTGAGAATACAAAGGACGGCCAACGAAGTGACACGTACCCTTAGCGAAGGCTCTTCATCTTGCAGTAAGCCAACGAGGAGTTCGACATACGAATCCAACTTCTCCCATATCCACTTGCGGACAAGCTTGGCAGCATCGTCACCTCCGTGGATTAGCATCCCGCGTGTTATTATCAAGACAAATACGCGATAAACGCTATAGACAGCTTTGGACATTTCCCTCGCGTCTGATGAGCCATTTGCCATTATGAGCAGGTCCGCCAGTGGGTTGAGAGAGCCATTTTCTGCGACAGCGGATGTTAGCTGAGCTTCCAGAGACTTGACCGAAGTGGATTCAACAGCTGTCTTGCGTCTTTTATTTGGGGGAGGGAGTGAGCGGACCGGCATGGTGGGGGTATGCAAAGCTCCAGTAGATCAATACCGATCATCTTTGAATAAAATTTATTTAATTATTTAATTAGTTAAATTATTATATATACATTACAGTAATATAAATATTTGTAAATATAATGAGGCTTGGCTCATTGTGCCGATCAATTAACGGGCCTGTTGATTCCGTTGTTCGCATATGCACACTGGGCGATATATGATTGGCGTATCGATAGCGTTGTGGACTTATTGGACCAACACAGGCAGCTAAGAAACAACGTGAGAAAGTATGAATAGATTCTCTATATTGTTTCTATGTACTGACGAACCGGGTGACATTCCGTTGCCCCGATGTTATCCGTCACTTTCAAAGCTTCCCCACGGTTACGCCTTTTGTTGACGGTGAATCACAGTTTGCGGTCTGCAGTAGGTCTGCGTCAACTCCATGGATCCCAGAAGTCCCAAGAACATTACTTGAATGCTGATGAAAAGGCAAGCACCTTTTCCTGTCTGTATCATAGCACCAGCTTGGTCAAACATAACCACAAGCGCTACATGCATATAAACTTTCTAGACTTTTGAAAAAGTTGCTCTGAACCCTGCGAATGAAAAGGCTGTCCTGGTTGACTTTTATGCAGAGTGCGTAACTTTGGATGTAATAGGCGGTGACGCGCATGCTGACAGCTGTATACTAGTTGGTGCAATCCTTGCAAGATGATTTCGCCCCTGCTTGAAAAATTGACCAGTGACGAGACAGTGAAAACTGGTAGCGGCCGTTCGCTTGATCTGGTCACAGTGGACACAGACTCAGAGTTCGACTTAGCAGCAAAATACAAAGTGCGCACACTTCGACGTGAACTTGAGCCGTTCTCATTTCTGTCGTTGACAATAGGTGCGGGCGCTGCCGACAGTCATAGCATTCAAGGATGGCCAGAAGGTCGACCAGTTTGTTGGAGCCATGAAGGAAAGCGGCATTCGCGAATTCATAGCCAAGTTATAGGAGACACGTAGCATCCTTGCATGATGAATATGATTGTATATATACGAAACCCCTCTGGTTCCAAAAAATGTATCGAAACATCGAAAGCGGTGTAGAGTTTGTTACAACGAGTTAATGAAAGGTTCAATATAGGTACACGTAGGAGATGAAAACAAACTACCGGGGTCAATAAAGCAGTGGGGTCCGCATCGTAATGCAGCGGTATAAACGAGAACTGTGTTGGGCGCTAACATATAGACGGGCAAGTGAGCGAATGAAAATTCGTAGAACCGTCCAGGCTATTGTATCGAACAACAACTGCCTCCAGACTTTTGTTGGCCGTATACGTCGTCTGCCTTGGTGACTGGACCCCAAACGGACGGAACCTGGGTGGATGTTGTTCGTCATACGTTCAACGCAAAATTCGCATGATGAAGAAAACATACTAGGTGGTCTTTCGTCGTCTTGCAGTAGCGAATTAAACTGTGGACAAGTCAGCCCGGTTTTTAATAAGACAGACGGATGAACTCACCTGGCGGCTGCTTCACTGACCCGGATTCTTGGCCTTGCCAAGTCTTCTCGAAGGCGCTGATTGTGTTCCAGCAGCCGGCGATACCGTAGCTCCGACATTGACTGCCTTCCGCCTCGAGAGCTCATGCTTATGGTATTCGTGTGCGGTGAAAGTGCCTGATTAGCAAAAACTGTGAGATATGAGAGTGTGGTCAATTGTTGAGGACCAAAGTACTCACCAGCTTTGTATCAACTGCCGTATAATTGTGCTTGTCGCGTGTCGTGTCACAGAGTCAAGAAAGCGGGATACCACAGGATTAAACGGTACTTTGTGGTGATCGCGGTGTGGAGTCAAGTCTGCAACGGTACAATTACCTGGTTTGACCGCTTTGAAATGATAATATCCAAATTCGGATAATTGTATTTTGCTCATAAAAATCTTTTCTACGGTTCCCTCCTAACGTGCCCTCAGTACTAGGCTTCAAGCTTCTGGCAAAGCCATATGGGAACAAACAAAGTTGAAGAGCGATTTGGAGACGACGCAGAACTATGAAGAGGCGTATTCTATCCAATTTACTATTGATCTCCTCGAGTAACTTGGAAGGCTCAGGTAATGGGCCAGATGTTCTTAGTGTAATGCAGTCACGGTCTGAATTCATGGTTTAATTATGACAGGTAACGGTTGGAGAACAGTACAAAGGAATTGCATTTAAATGACAACGCAAGTCATACAAACAATACGAGAATTTCGTGATGAATCCACTGGCAAGAACACGCCGTATGGAATCAATAGTGACATGACATGCAATAGAAGGCGAATTATACTCAGTATCTGTCCAGGATGCCTCGCAGAAGTTTCTCCTTGGCTTTTGCATGATCTTCGGCTGCGACAGACTTGGTTGTCTGGTCAAGTCTACATATGAGTTTCTCAACGTCCCCGGGCACCGATTTCCAGTAACGTTGAAGTCGTTGGACTACGTGGAAGGACCATTCTGTGATCAGGCTCATAAAACAAGAAGTCTGAGAGAAAATACCATGTTCGTTGACGGCCCTTTCATGACTATCGAGGAGCTTGTCACTCTCAGCGCATACATCTTGCAGCTGAAGAGATAAATTTTGAAGCGTGTCCTGGAAAGTCATTGCTGGATTGGACGAGATAAAGGCAGCTTTCACAAACTAACTGTCACCCTATCAAACGCCCGAACCACTTGATCGTGTTCATGCCTTGCGGCATCTTCGTCAGTTCTCGAGCTCTTGTCAAATAGGGCAGCTCCACGGAGCAAAGTCGAATTGTTGCCATGCGAAAAGACTTTGTGAGCTTCTCCTACTCGAGTAAGCACCGGAACGATAGTCTCCCTGAACTGTTCTATTGCTTCGCGGTGACGAGAAAGGAATGTTGATGAGAGTCGATCGATGATAGCCATGCCATCAGCACATCCAGAAGCCTCCTCTCTGAGATGATGATGAGCGACGAAGCAATTCCTAAAGGTTGTGAAGCTATTGAATACCCGTCGTGTAAGAGAGCAATTAAAGTCGCATGTTCGTCCCAGTCAGAGTCCGCGGAACCGTCATCGTCATCGTGATCCTGGTGCCTCTGAGTGACGTCTTCTGCATCGGTGAATTCGTCTTCGCGATATTCAGAGTAGCTGGGGGGGTCTTCTGATCTAGTAGGAGACTGGTAACAAGGTTCGCAGGTGCATTTATGCCGATTCTGAATCCTCTGGTAGGGTGAAACAACTCTATTACGGGCCATTACGCGTGGTTTGTCTGTATTAATCACTGTAGTACTGCTGTCAGCAACGTCCCTGAAGGCTGAACGCGTGGATGGCATCTGACATGACTTGAGCGCCTTCGACACTGTGGACCGCGTTCGGGTGTTCGACATCGACTTCCTATCGCTTGGTGATGAAAGACGTACCATGATGAGTGTTATACTTCGAAACTTGTAAGAGTTGCAGTGCAATTAGACCTCTTGGGGATTGGAACTCCGACACGGTATGTCCCACTGTTGATCGTTCTTCGTTTCTCTCCCGTGTACATCTTGGCCGGGTGGGCAGGTTCGTTGACGTTTTTTTTTTCACTTCAAGTCTACTAATTTCCTTACTTATAAGCTATCTTTTGTCGCAGGCGCATACTAGGTTCCTTTTTCTCAGATTTTCTGAGCTTCGCCAACCTCTTTGTCCTCATTTCCGCACTATTGCACCATGAACGCTCGTCCACATAAGCAGTCTATGTCGGAGCTGAAGCTTCGCAGGCTCACAGAGCACAACCAACGACTGCGAGAGGATCTCGCGCGACCACGGATGAGAGTGAGCGAAGCTAGCGCAAGGTATGGTCCTATTTTCTTCCCACCATGGTCTGGCATATAAGATCTTACCCTCTGTCTCCGCCTTGCAGTTTAATTCGTTACTGCAAGACCACAAAAGACCACCTGGTGCGTTTGTCCTGCCGGTGCTTCAGCGCCTTCACTTGCTCTACAATTTCATTTTGTGCGCTTATGTGCTTTACGCTCATACAACGTACTTCCAGGTACCTTCTGTGTGGGGACCCGTTGGAAAGGGTGAGGACCCATACGCACCGCCGCAAACAGGCTGCACCTGTATTGTGATGTGATATGTTACTCCCTATACCCCATACCGTGACATACCCCCTTTCATTTGGCTACGGAAAGACTGGTGGAGACTCCAGACACCCTTTCCTGCGCGACACCTCCATGCATCCTACGCACACTCAAACCGTTCACGCTCGTTACACATATCCTACATATCCTCGTCATCATAACCTTCCAAAACCAGATGGACGATGCCTTATGGCTTGCACATTCTTACACTCCAGTCGTATATACATATTGCTTGGAACTGCAAATTCTTTGCTGCTTCGAGTCGTCCCAGGGTCTCTTTTATCAATTTCACTCTTTGCATAGTGCATTCTCTCACTTTTTGCATAGATCAGTGTTTTATTTGTTTTTATCAGTTTTTGTTTGGGCTGGAAGTGCATCTATGTGATATATATATTTGTTGGGGAAGAGACCCTTGACAATGAAGTCGTTTAATAATTGTCATGCCAAGACCAAGTGAACAATTTGAAAAGCTTTCGATCAACCTGAGCTCTTCATGCAGCAGTCTTGTTCTGTCAGTCATTGTTCTCATATCCTAGTTTCTGTGTTTCGTTATAAACAACGGGTAGCCAATGTCTCTTCGTGAACTCCTGCTCCGTCCACTCGCGATAGCGCCAATCCCTGAAACGTGTTCCGTTTTGTTCCATAATAGTTTTTGGGAAGTGTGCTGTTAAATCCACAGGCCAGCCAGCTCACTGCCCACGAATTCGATTACGGTTGGTTCACACCTTCAGTTACGTATACACTCCTCTGTCCCATGATTCGAGATTTGCGCCTGCAAATTCGCGAGTTTGCTGCGCCAGTTGCGCAAAAACTGGGCATCAGCAAGATCTCTGACTTTGCCGATGTTATCTTGCTCTCTTTCGTGTTCTTTACTACTGTGCACAATACTCTCTCACCTGCTGTAAGTAGTGTACTCTTTCCTGTGTCATATGGGAAAGCGGGACAGAGAGCGAGGAATAACTGGTGAGGCTGACTACTACACTTGTTCGGCAAGTAAGAATTCACGATGACTACAGGGATATACGTGTGGCTTCGCTCGTCCATGCTATCTTAATCATATTCCTTGCTGGGCGTTGTCTCAATCTTCCGAGCCTTGACCAAAATCGTGCCTTTGGTTGGCATGAAGATGCAGGGTTTTTGATAGCTATCGCAACGGGGTGAGTCGACACTGATCGAATGCCAATACAGTTTTGTTGACTCCACTCTAGTTACTTCATCTGGGACACATTAGAATCGATTATCCATTTTAGTGACATTGGATTCGTTTTCCATGGTATGTATCTGATGAGTTTCTTCGCAAGCTTGCTCCCGACCTAGCCCCAGGCATCTCTTGCCTTCTGATATATGGCCTTTCGTTTGTGAGTGATGCGCACATATGAGAGCTTTATGAGAGCTTCATGAATATAACACGCCCATTTAGACACCCTTTGTTCATTACTATGCAGTGCGCTTCTTGTTTTGGGAGCTGTGAGTGATATATCATACCGTTGTTCAGTTCCTTGCTCATACTGTTCACAGAAGCACTGTGTTCTTGAACATCCATTGGTAGGTCGTGATTAGATATGTTCATGATGATGTAGACGAGCTTCGCTGGTTAGGTTCTTGGACAAGATAGGAAAAACAGGCAGTACCCTTCAGCTTGTCAATGGTATTGTTCTCATTACAACCTTCTTTTGTGTGCGCTGTATCTGGGGTGCAATGATGGTCGGTGCTTATTTGAACCTAGCGTCCTTTATACTAATGCTTTGCTTGCAGTCCTATGACTTTTTCGTAACTTTGAATAGCGTATACGACCAAGTTTTGACACCATACCTCATCATTTATGGGGGCGGCAACATCTTGCTTCAAGGGCTCAACTGGTTTTGGTGAGACTTCCGTTGTCATTGTCATTGTCTTAAAGGGTTAATTTATGCTCATCGACCTCAGGTTCACCAAGATGGTAGCTGCGCTTGCAAAAAGGTTTCAAGGAACACCCGACGGTCACAAGGTCGTCAACGGAAAAACTAAGACATAACCCTCTTTTGTACATTTTGTTGTTCTAGGGGTCGAATGCCAGTAGTAACAGATACTATATGTTTAAATACATAGCCATCCAATCAGACCATTAGGCCACAGTGAACGCTGCCTCTACTTGTGTCCGTACTTTCCGCTCCCAAGCAACAAGGTTCGCGCGTCGAGTGACCTCTATTCTTGTGCTGTCCATGCTATACAAAAGACAGTGTAGGTACGCAAAAGCAAGTGCATCCAAGGCAGTGGGATTTCTGCATTGTGTCGGTGAATATACCTGGTGGCTTCGAGAATAGAATAGTGGCTTACTCTGAGCCGAGGAACCAATTGTCAGTTCCAAGCCGTTCCGAGAGTGAAGCGATGGCCTCCACATACTGTCCTTGAATGTATGAGAGTGTGATGTTTGTTCCATACGGCGGAAGTACAGAGCTCAAGCCAGTCAGAGGGGCAGGTGGTGGGCTGAGAGTAGCTGCCAAGGCCCTCCCTCCAGCGTTAGCTGTCACGAAGAGTTGAGAGAGAGAAGGTTGTGGAGGTTCTGATAGAGTCTGGTAAGAGTAGTCAGGATGTGATCTACATACGAGACAGAATGCACGCACCAAAGCAGCATGTACTACTCCCTCGAGCAAGGAGACCCATGCGTGACTCTCATCTTTGAGTGTTTCATCGCTGTAACCATTGAGAGGATCGCTCCCACCGCCAACTTGTCCATCTACCCAAACAGGGATAGAACGTGGTGCTAATAGCTCACTACCGACATCCCCAACCGCAGGAGTGTGTAGACAAGGCAAACGACCATCGATTCCACCTTCTGGAGAAATATCCCACCGTACAGCAATGTTAGTGAGCCCACGCAAAGCGATATATGCCTGCCATTTCAAACACTCGACGTCTGTGCTCAAAATATCGGAGTTAGAGGTTTGATCGACTACCGTTGTCCGAGGAGGTGCAATCCATAGCGTGGGCTTTTGCAAAGGACGTCTTGGGATAACTGGAATCGGTGGGTAAGTGTGAAGAGGGAACTTGCTGAGGAACCTCTGGAGCGGTTCAGGAAAACTGAAAACCGATGTCATGCTAGCAAAACACTAGTGCTACGATTAATTCGTTGCAGAGCGTTGAAGTATTTTTGTAGAAAACCTTACTTAATATAGGACGATTATTACCAAAGTCAGGATATTTACCACTAGAACACCCCTTTATGGTCCATATATTTCATATTTTATAAAGTTCGCGAGGTCCCCGTGGAGGCACCGGGCAAGTAGCAACTTAATGAGATTTCCTGACTTGCTTACCGACGTTTGCCGTCGACGATATTTTACAACTGGCAACCTTGTTAGACGCAACAAGCAGGCTTTACTTCTCTCTTTGTGTTTGAGCCACGTCCCCACAAGTCTAGGCTTCTTCATTAAGCTTGCACACAAACAAGGGTAGAACATGTCTGATTATGTGTCAAGTCCCTCTAGGCCTGCCACGCCAGTACCCGCTCTACCAGAAATACCACAAGTTGCACGTCCATTCCGTTTAAACTGGGATACATCTTCTCGTGTTGGAGGTCCAGGGAGCGTTTCAGAGACTACTGAAGGTCGTGGAGGTGACTATTTCGCAACACCCTTTCACCTTGAGTTACCCAATCTATCAACCACCAATGTTGCCCCCGCCGCTTTACCTCAGGAGTGGAGTAGCTCGACACAGGGATTCAATGGTAGGTCACGCTGCCATCGTGCGATGCGTGGTACTTATTGTTTCCAGCGATTTCAACGGTTCTCAATAACCCTCATAGACGGCAGGCACCTCCAAAAGCACATTCTTCCCTCCCAGCTGTGCCCCCAGCTGACTTACCGCGCGTGAAACGCAAGGATTTCGATCCGTATCTTCGGGCCATTGCACCGGAATGGGAGAGGCTCCAGCGAAACATGCAGCTTAGTCGGGATGGTCAAGAGAAGCCGGACGTGTCATTCAGTCCTCGTGGTTCAACAGACACTTCGCCTACGTCATTCATGCCTCGCGCAGGGAAGCTATTAACACCACTAAGCTCCGTCCCTGAGGTGTTCTTCGATGCTCAATTTAACCTTGGTGACCCACAAATATTCAATGCTGTCATAGAACACCAGGAAGAAGATAATGATTGCTCCGACCCTTCGTCGCTCTCATATTCGCTCCCTCTTCTTGAGAAACTCTCTCATCACGCAGATACTATTGAACAGCATCTTGTTCGAGAAATTTCTCTTCGATCTACATCATTCTTTGCGGCATTAACCAACTTGCAAGACCTGCAGACCGAATCGGAGGAATGTCTTGATCGGATATCGAAGCTCCGCGGACTGCTCAAGGAGGTCGATGAAAAAGGTGCCAAACGAGGACTAGAAATTGTGAGGACAGAATGCAAACTACTCAATCTCGAATCTATCTGTAGTGGCGTCAAAGACATCGGGGGTGTGCTGGAGATGACTGGTGTTGCAAAAGGATTAGTTGCAGCAGGACAGTGGGGCGAGGCTTTGACAGTCATTGAAGGCATAGAAGCACTCTGGGATCCAGCTACTGCTGAAGCGCAACCCGCAATTTCTACCAGGGAAGCTCGCGGGGAACTTGTTCATGTCCCTACCAACGGACGATCATCCCGTCTTTCGCCTACGCCGGAATCGCCTCCCCCGGAAAATGAAGGGCCTAGGAAGGCATCAATACCACTGTCCTCCTTAACTGCATTCTCTTCTCTTCCTGCGCACATTCGTGCATTGACGATGGAGATAGCGTCCTCGCTTACCACGGAGCTCGTCACTGTGCTAAAGCTTGACTTACTAGAACGAGTGAATGGAGTACCTGAGCGGAACGGTAATGTGAATCTCTCCTTTAAGGACAGGTTGCGGCCCGTTCTTCAAGGCCTTTTGCGTACCAAAGGGATTCGCGAAGCCACAGTTTCATGGAGAGAAGTTGTGAGAAGTGAAATGCAAGGTATCATGAAGCATGTATGTGCTGGGCACTTCGATGGTGCATGATCATTGATGGTTCTCTAGCACTTGCCGTCCTTCAATATGGGTGATGAGGAGTCCAAAGGTCCTAAGGGTGCTTCAAGGTAAGCCGGCGCTGACTTTCGTGGTACTACTATCAACTGTCCAATGCTTATTACAGTGGACTTGCAAATCTTCTTCGCTCCAAAGAACATGCGGAGTTCCTATTTCTTATCTCACAGCTGTATACGAGCCTTCTGAATGGTATCAAGGGTATTCAGGCTCAAAATGGCATACTAATAGAAGTGTTAGAAAGTTTACTGTATGGCCCTTTGTTTCTCCTCCGTGTTATCGCTCACTGTGCTTCCATACCTCTTGATTCATATTCCAGAGCGCCAAAACCATCAGTAGATATCATCTCACTCCAAGAAGAACTCTTGGATATTCTATCTTCAACTGCGGACCTCTCGAACAAGCTCGCGGCAAAAGTGATTGGATATCGTTCCGAACAGCATGCGCAACTTGATTTACCTGGCTTCCTTACCTTTTTCAATGCATCGTGGGGCTTTGTGGTACAATGCGAAGTGATATGCCGGCGGATGATCATGGGGCTGAGGGGAGTAGTCCTTAGTCAGGTACGTTTATTTATCTCAGTCAATCAGAAGCGACCACAATATGTCACTCCTAGGCGAAGCACTTTCTACAAGCGTTCCATCAGGCCCGAATTACCCAATCTGCGAAACTTGTCGAAGACGAGCTTTGGAATCCGATGTCGGAAGTGCCTGCGGCACTGCAGCACATGTCAGATGTCTTGGTAGATTCCGCAGTCCGGGATTCTCCTGAGCTTATCGTAGGCGAAACAGACAGCTTGACTTCGGCCCCAAATACGTTATCACCCCAACCTCCTTCAAGTAATCCGAATGGATCCGCGCCGTCATCCAAGTACCTTCGAATCGAAGAACGGCCGTACTTTTGTGTTTCTGCCACAGGCGCTGTCCTCGGCCTGTTATTCGATTACCTTAAGCTTGTCGTCAATCTGCCCATGCTTAACATCGATACGATGGGTCGAGTGATAGAGTTTCTGAAGGCGTTTAACTCTAGAACCTGTCAAGTTGTTCTTGGCGCTGGAGCCATGCGGTCAGCTGGTCTGAAGAACATCACAGCAAAACATCTTGGTAGGCACCGTTCATCCCTGACGTTTAGGAACCACTGACATCACCCCTTCAGCGCTAGCATCGCAGTCCTTGTCCATAATGGTCGCGCTCATTCCATACGTAAGAGAAACCTTCCGTCGTCACCTGAGTCCAACCCAGGCAGTCATGCTAATCGAATTTGATAAACTCAAGAGGGTGCGTCCGGAACCGGCGGTACCAATTCATCACCGAATCTTACCCGTGTCCTAAATGCAGGACTTCCAAGAGCATCAAAGTGAAATTCATTCCAAATTGATTTCTATTATGGGCGATCGCACTAGTGCACATGTTAAATCCTTACAGGCAAGTTCTACGCCCTCTGCCGTAATACCTTCCCTAGGGGCGTCGAAAGCTGAACCGAGTGCGAATAGAACGTTGATTGGGATCGGCCCAAGCAGGGAGAAAGTGTCAATGATTACATGGAACTTCTCGTCAAGGAGACTGTCACACTTCACAAAGTGCTCTCGAGGTACCTGACTGCACCAGTGGTGGAGGTTTGTGATAATTATGTTATACGTATTACCCAAGTTCGCTTACATTCGTGACCTGCTGCACAGTATGTGATGTCTCAGGTGTTCGCTGCGATCAATCACCGCCTATCTGAAGAGTACAGTAAGATAGACTTGCAAAGTCAAGAAGCGAAAGATAGGTGAGTAGAGTAGTTGTTCTGATTTCAAGCCTCGTGACGATTTTTACAGAATGCTCGCTGATGTGCACTATCTTCACGAGAAATTTTCTGTTCTGAAAAACGTTGGTGCGCCGACAAACGTGCTCAAGAAACTGGTCTCAGAGAAGACTTTGCCTCGGAAGTCGGCATTCAGCAATATCCGAGGCACAGCAAGTCCAAACGAACGTATCAAGGGGCTGCTGTCGCGGAAGAATAGTGTCAAGCCGGACAAGCCACTACCCGCAGTTAATTCTTCACCGACACCTATCCCGCTGCCACCTCCTCCTCAAGAGGAACCTAGCCATGCTGCTACCGTGGAAGAACATCAAAGTGGCAGCCCACCCCCTGATATTGTGGCGCCACCCTCAAGCGGCAGTTCTCGCGCCCGCGGGATAATAGACTTTGAAGCAGTGGAATCTTCTTCTGGAGATGTAGAGAAGGATGTACTCCCTCCCATTCCGGATGACGTCAATCGCTCACTACTTTCAGAAGGCGACACCTCTAACGGTGTTGCTTCTGAGATGGAAAATAAATCTACATCTACAGCATCCCATAGGAAGGAGGAGCGTGAGATCAGTGATAACCACGACGAAGTTCCACCTGCGGTTCCTATATTAGCTTGCAGTTGATATTAATTTTGGTTAGCGATTGCAATTTGGATAGCAATTATGGATTCTTACAAGATTCCCAATTGAAAATTCAAAAGGCCGGAACATTCTAGTATTCCTCCTGGTGGCGTATTCACCCACTGCCTGGGAGGTCCTCCATTTCCCGATCCCATTGTTTTATAATTAGTCGGATCAAGCAGGGTGAATTCTTCCCAGACCTGTATTTATAAACAAAGGCGTCTCACTGAAACTTTGACTCTCTTTGTTGTTCCCTTACACGGGACCCGCACGAACGTTAAACTGCCAAATGTGGGGAAACGAAAATCGAGGAAGATAATTAAATAAAATAACACGCACGAGTGATACTGCAAGTCGTTCTGAGCAATGTGTGATGACCGCCCGAGGTGACGGCAGCCTTTAAAGGAGAGTCTAGGTCTGCCAAGATCTGCCAGCAAACCGCAACGACTTGTCTGGTCCTCACTCACCCTTGCGGTCAAAGTTCATCCCCCCACAAATTTATTACGTGCGAACGGGGGAGTCACCCGTGGTATTGTCACTCACAGACGTTCTGTCGATGAATCGGACTCTTCTGAGGGCGAATAAACGGCTGTAGTACTACTATCACATCACTTTCACATCATTTCACACCTCGTCGTCTGTAGCAAACATGCTGTCCATTTAGCGAGATAAATCTTAGACTTGTGATGGTGTGCATGAACATTGCGCAATCAAACGTGCGACGAGCTGATTCAGAACAACTTTTGTATAGAGAACGTTGCTGACAAATAATAAAGGCAGATCTAATCCTTGTATGTGCGAATGTGACGCTATGTGACGTGGTTCCCCTGTGAGATCGCACGCTTTGACTCAACCCGGTCTTGTCTGAATTGAGTCATCTAATTCATATTTATTATTTCTCAGATATTCTATTCCTCGTACCGCCTCCCCCGTATTTAAGCCCGTGCTCTTTCTTTCCTTTTTTTCTCATACGCCCCATCACTGTATTTCGAACGACGCCTACTGCAGCGTGCTCGTCTCCATAAAACAAGCTTAGTTCTTTACCGCCCGGTACCCTTTGTTGCTCAACTAAGCCTCATGTTCGAGGAGATATGCCTCGCATGTTCCAAACACCTCCGCGATGATGGGTATGCATTTCCCTATGCCCAGATACCTCCTTCTAACTTCCTCCATCAATGTAGTCGTGCTTACTGCAGTGATGAATGCGAAAATTCAGACATGTACAATTCTCCGTCCATCTCTTCTGCCAGCAGCGCCCTTTCCTCTCCATACATCGATTTTACTCCCGGTGGCGATGTTCCCCCCCTCATGCCGTCTGCATTAGGAACCGCGCTTAGCAGTAATTTCCAGAAGCGAGGCCGGTATTCTGTATCGTCTTCATCCACATCTTCGGCTTCCTGGTCTCTCTTCACTGATGCAGAAGAGGAAGGCTATGCTTCTGTTGGTATTGATGACGAAGTCGCCTATGAAGGAGATGGTTTAGAACCAAGTGTATCCGGCGACGGCTTCGCACGGTCCGCAGGCTTCTTACATCCATGCAAGTCCTCAGGACTCAGCTACACTCGCCAACCGTCGGCTACCAACAACCGCTCGACCATCCCCCTTCTTCACCGTCGAACATCTTCTACATCCAGCTCAGGTTTTGGACAAGCCCATTCCTCTGCTGAAGACGACGCTGACTCCGTGAGCGACGCTCCCTTCCATGAGAAACCTTCGGAGCGAGAGCGGGAGCATAACAAGCTCACTGTTACCTCCAAATTCAAAAAGAGCCGCAACCGTGCGAGTCTCCCTGCATATTTCTCTCTTCTGCAGGTCAGCTCCCCCCAGCGAAGCTCACCACCACTCTCTACCAGTTCAGGAAATACGACCAGTCGTCCGTCTCCCCCTACACCAAAATTAGCTTCGTTGCTAGCTATCTCTGGCATTCGCTCTGTTGTAGAAGCGACGCCCCGCGGGCGGCGACGCGCACCTGACACGAGTAGTCGCTCCAACTCCCGTTCTCGTGCACGCCAGCAAACCCTGGTTCCTGGACCTCGCGAACGTCAGGACAGCCGCAGCAGCGTCGAGCAAGTCTTTGATTGGACCTGTGCTCCGTTGCCTCGAGGTCGTCCGAGTGTACGGCGCAATTCATCACCACTTCCCAAGATGATGTCCTCGATGCAGCGATTCGAGGAAACGCCTTTTGTTAATTCCATCGATGAGGCACGCGAACGCCGGGGCCGCTTCAAGCGCAACGAGCTTGACGGACCAAGCTCGCGTGACGCGCCGGGTTATGGAAATGGCAGGAGCGGCTTGCGAGAGCGGTTTTGATGCCGGTCTTCCGTAACCGTACCCCCCAGAATTCACTTCTCGGTATGCATGCCGCGCCAATATATTTTTGCACCTCTGGCGTGATAAAACCAACGACTTCTTCATCGTTCTCTCGTCACATCGCACTCAAAAAATAACTGCATCGGCCTTCCACTCGCCCTTTTATATCGACCATACGTAACATATCTACCTCATCAAAGTATACGGCAGAACTTCTAGTAGTCGCAGAAAATTTACGGAAATCACAGCACACATTCTTCGTCTTCACATCACCATTCATTACTTATTCGTGGTCACATTCAAAACTAGCATTCATCGTACCATTTAGCATCGACTTTCACCATTTTGTGGTCGTCACATCGGATTGAAGGGAATCATTATCAAGTACCATACATTGCTTGACGTTCAACTGTAATATTCGTTCTTGGTGCAGTTTAACTGAGCATGATACAATTACATGGCGCTCCAGTATAAGTTCCGATCCTTTCCATTTCCTGATACACGGCAAAGTAACGTGTTTCATGGTAATTCGTGAGCTAAAGATAAGCTAAAAAAAAAAGCTGTAGCGCATGCCCCAGCAAGCAAGCATGATGGTGGGGCAGGCAGGGACCAATAGCAATAACGTAATAACGGTGCAAGGCAATTGCAAGGTGGGCCAGAATGTGCCCATAATAAATATTATTGTGTGAAAGGGTGCAAACCTTCGACACGCGACAGCGGACTTCCATTTCGGGAACTTACTGTACTGACTCCTCCCAATTCCCTTTCAACCCATCAAGCTGAAGCTTGGTCTTCGTAAGGGATTCATCCTGTGCCAACTACTCCCAAATCATCCAGAAATTCTCGTAAATATTCTAGTTTCGCGATTGCACTTCTGGTGCTGCATGACATAACCAGCCACAGAACCATCAACTTGCCATCATTGATTCACTTACTCAGCTGAATACTGCAGAGGACACTTGTCCCGCACGTCTAGGGCCATCTCCAAGCCTGGAATCTGCAACGGTTGAGAGTTACAGTCGGTCTACTACCACACAATCAAGGGCAGTTTCTGTACAAGCCCATACAACTACTTCGATACCGGCTACTAGACACCTGTCCCAGCTCGAGGAATCTGTAGGTGACCTGCAATCTACTCCAACAGGTGCGACTCGTTTAAATTTTAAAATGTCCTCATAATGTCTACTAACCACTCATTCCTTTATCCAGACACAGAGGTCTCGAGGCCTCGTAAACGACAACGAATCGATAGTATAAACACTCTGGAATCCACTTCTACCTCCCTGAACGTTAACAACAATCTTCGCGTCACTAATTCGCCTCTAAACGCAATGCGAATTCCTGAAAGTGATAACCAATCCAATTTATCCTCTTCATATGATTTTGTACCAGAGGCAGGCCCGTCTTGCGTCACCTTGGCTAGTCATTCCAATGGAATAAATAAGGAGAATGGGTGCTCTGCTCCGCTATCAAATGGCACTACTTCAAACGGATCTTCAACAATGGGGAATGGCCTCGCCAAGCACAACTCATCCATTACGCGAGTGTCGCTGCCAGGCACCACCCTCTACGACGACCCATATCTTGATCGTGAAGAGTTCGTGAGATTAGTTATTCAAAGTCTTAGAGACGTCGGGTATATGTAAGCGATTTTTTTTAAACTTATATGCTCTTCCCTTATCACGCTCCCTTCAGAGAATCTGCTGCCACTCTCGAAGCCGAGTCGGGGTACTCGTTAGAAGCACCAGAAGTGTCAGAATTTCGGCAACATATCCTGCGTGGTGCCTGGTCCGATGCAGAACATTTGCTCATTGAACTTGGGGTGACTGATGCTGAAGCCCTTCTGGTACGCATATCTTCCTGTATGGCAGACATGCTCTTTTAACGATTCTATTTTTAGGACGCCCGCTTTCTCATTGGGAAACAGAAGTATCTTGAATTGCTTGAGGCGCGGAAAACGACCGCTGCGCTGCAGGTCCTGCGGAATAATCTGGCCCCGTATAGTACCGGGTTGGACCAGGAAGAACTCCATGCATTATCTAGGTGAGCTTTTTGACATATCTTCATGTTTTACATTCGTGATGACTCTCGTCCAGCTTGATGATGTGTTCAGATCCACAAGATCTTCGTCGGCGCGCCTCTTGGGATGGAGCGTCGGGAAACTCACGGCGACGACTTCTTGAAGATCTACAACGTCAGTATGAGATCCCAGTAGAAACATCTCCTTGTGCTCTATATGTTTTGTACAGCCATTGATGTCTTGCCTCGCAGATTATATACCTTCTTCGACCATGATTCCCCAGCGTCGTTTTTCTACGCTTCTCGCACAGTCGCGAGAATACCAGCGACAACGCTGCCTCTACCACAACTCCCCTGTGGATCCATCTTCATTCTCGCTATTTAGTGATCACACATGCGACAAGGAATCCTTCCCTCGAATAACAACTACCATCCTTGACGTCCATTCAGACGAGGTGTGGAATGTGGCCTGGAGTCACGATGGTAATCATCTGGCGAGCGCAAGTAAAGACAAGACAGCTATTATTTGGCGCATTGGGGTTAGTTGGACTGACTTGCAGCGTCCAACATACTAATTTTTGACCCCACAGCTCGAGGCAGAACCATCATCCCGTGATTGTACAGTAGAATTCATCTTACGTGATCACCCATATCCTCTTGGTTGTTTGGCTTGGTCACTAGACGACTCTATATTATTAACGTCTGCGGACCACCTCATCTTGCTATGGAACACGAAGGTTAGCATTGAATTCTTATGTCTTGTTTGGCGATACTCATGAGCTATAGACTGGAGTTTTGATGAAGACGCTCGAGAATCATGCTGAGACGGTGTCTGCCTTGGTATGGTTACCCGATGGCTCAGGGTTTATGTCTGGCAGCCTCGATCGCAAGATCATATTATGGGTATGCTTATCGTGGGCTTATGTTATCGCACTCACCTAGTCTCTAACAGGATATGGAGGGCGAACCACGGGAATCATGGAATGATATAGCCATACGTGTCACTGATGCTGCAGTGACTCCTGACATGAGACGCTTGGTCGCTGTTGGGATGGGATACAACCCTCCCCCAACGTTGGGAACACTGACTCGTGCCAACATCAGAGACGCATCGCCGTCCCTTGTATCTAATGGCAACGGTAATGCAGCGGGGCCGCGTCCGCCGGAGAATCGATTGATTATCTACGATCTCAAGACGGGACAGATTGAGCTGTATGTACAAGCATATCTGTCCCAGCATATCTGCTCATCGATCTTTGCACACAGATCTTTGCACATGGAGGGTGAACTTACTAGCGTGAAGATCTCTGAAGATTCCCGGTATGCGTTAATTAATCACGCTCCAGATGTGACTACCCTCTTTCTTGTATCAAACTCAACCATATCACTGACCATGCATCAAGGAAATACATCTGTGGGACCTGGAAGAGTTCAGGCTTGCCCGCAAGTTCACTGGGCAACGACAGGGTCACCATGTCATCCGCAGTTGCTTTGGTGGTATCGATGGCAACTTTGTCATCAGTGGAAGTGAAGGTATAACGACGTTCATAGCGCCCTGCTAGTTCACACTCACAATATTTCCAGATCGCAATGTCTATGTTTGGCATCGCGACACAGGAACACTTCTAGAGGTACTGGATGGTCATGGCTTGGGAAGCGTGAATTCCGTAGCCTGGAACCCCCGCAATAAACGCATGTTTGCATCGTGTTCGGACGACAACACGATACGTGTGTGGGAGTCACCTGTTTCCGCGGGTGAACTGCTTCGAGGCTTTAACATCTCTGCATTCGAGCCAGAGATGATTGGGAAGGGGAAGGGCAAAGTAAGGCAACCTTGGGTCCATAACCATGGAGGGTTATAGTGAGGTGGGGCTCTTGGGGACTCAGCGAACATCAATGACCTTTCGTGAATGGTTTCCTTTCTCACTGCTGCTTTTCCCTCATCACACAACATACAGTTATCTGAACGTTGATCAATTATCTTCATCGTGACATATCATGCATAGTATAGATTGTTAAATTAGCACCCGGCGGGGACGTAGGACAGTACTTGTTCATTGCATAACGGATTATTTTTTACATGTCACGTGAGCGCGTCGCGTCGCGCCGAACTTGTTCATTTCATCAAAATGATCAATTCCATCTCTGACCGCTTCACATTCTTCACATTTGCTAAGTTGCACTTCTTTGTCTTCTTGTATGATTATTCTTGCACTGTTTTTGTGTCCGGTGCTTTGGGCGTTTGCCTGGGCCAAGCAGTCCGCATGGAATGGCCAGACTCCTTCAGGGACAGACACACCAGGTCCATTCCGACCCTATTACGTCCCGCCAGGAGCAAAAGGTTATGATTCGTCGTCGCCGTTCATTCACTTCACTGGTTCTTGGTTCGACTCCTATAATAGCATGTACGTCGCGACGACGCTGCGTTGGACTGACGAAAAAGGAGCTGCTGCCCGGATGACGTTCGTGGGCACTGGTATCGAGTGGTTCGGTGGTCTGGACAGGAGTCATGGAGTCGCCGCGGTGTTCATCGATGGGAAAAAAGTGCAGGAGATCGATACTTGGAGCAACGTGTCGCGTAAACAGCAACGGATCTTTTGGACTTTTAACCTGCCGTACGGAAAACACATCATCAAGGTCACAAACCTTGGAAAGGGACGGGTTGACAGCCCCGTTATCGATGTAGATGCATTTGTTGTCACAGAAGGTCATAAGACCCCTTTCATGACCCTTCCTCTAACCCTTGACATGTCAAATGCGCCCCAGCCAGGGCAGATCCAGTCCTTGACTTCGCAATCACAATGGACACTGGAACAAAAGGGCGTAACCGGCGTATCTGCCATGCAGCTTACCGTGATCTCGGATACTCACGCTCTTATCATCGATAAAGTTGAACATAATCCCGTGTCGATTGGGGGGCACCCAGCATGGGCTGCCCTGTTCAACCTCCGGACACATGCCGTTAGGCCCCTCAAGGTCGAATCCAACTCGTTTTGTGCCGGTGGGACTTTTCTGAGCAACGGAACTCTGATAAACGTTGGGGGTAACCCTGTAGTTGGCGGGTACACGTCTGCAGCAGACTTTGGAGATCTCGATGGCTTGCAGGCAGTTCGTATCTTTGAGCCTTGTCCATCTGCCTCCGCCGCTCATTGCAACATCTACGAGAATCACTCCCGCATCCGCATGGCTAGCCCCCGCTGGTATAACACAGTCATTCGAATCTCGGATGGAAGCGCTATGATCGTTGGAGGATCGAAGAAGGGCGGGTGGATGAACAACGAGACAGTGAATAACCCTACAATAGAATACTGGCCCCCGAAGTCTATTCACAACTCGATTGGTTTGCCTATACATCTACCGTTCCTCGTCCGCACCCTCAACGCCAACCTTTTCCCTATTGTATTCTCACTTCCAGACGATAGGATCTTCATGGCCGCCAATCAAGACGCTATAATATATGACTGGCGGACGAATCAGGAACAACAACTTCCGCGAATTCCTAACGAATGCCGAGTTACGTATCCTATGGCAGCTGCTGGCCTCCTCCTTCCTTTATCGCCTGAAGATGGTTACACTGCAGAAATCTTGCTGTGCGGAGGTTCCACGATTGACGACAGGAAACCAGGTTACGAGATATCTTCTCAAGATCCAGCATCTTCCCAGTGCTCTCGCTTGCTGCTTACCGACCAAGGAATTGCTACAGGGTGGGTGGTTGAACAGATGCCCGAGGCGCGTCACATGCCAGATGCAGTCTTGCTCCCAACTGGCGAGGTTCTGATCGTCAATGGCGCGGGAACTGGAATCTCAGGCTACGGCAACGTTATCGATCAGGTTGGGCAGTCGAACGCAGACCATCCGGTCCTTACGCCAGTTTTATATGATCCCGCCGCACCATCTGGGCAACGCTTTTCCTCAGAGGGAATGAAAAGCAGTGCGATTCCGAGGATGTACCATTCAGTCGCGACACTGACACCCAATGGTGATATCATGGTAGCTGGGAGCAACCCGAACTTGGATCGGAGCGAGGTGAAGTATGGGACGGATTATAGAGTTGAGTGGGTTGGTCCTCCATACATGAACAAGAACAGGCCACTCGTGCATAAGCCCCCAAAGGCTCTCCCGTATGGACAGAACATCACTCTGAATGTCAAATTCCCGCCTGCCACAGCGAATGCCCGGAATATCAAAGGTGGGTTTGCTACCACTCAGTTCTGGCCACCAACCTCACGATTATGCACCACAGTTGCACTGATGGATCTTGGCTTTGTAACCCACGCTGTTCACGCAAATAGCCGTCTAGTGTATCTGAGCTCTGAGCTTTTCAGTGACGGACATTCGCTACAGATTACTGGTCCGCCTAGACCTGCCGTATATCCACCAGGACCGGGTTGGATATACGTTGTCGTGGACAATGTCCCTAGCGTCGGATTTCAGGTGATGGTAGGGAACGGTGATGGGCCTCCTGTGGACCACACTGCTTGGGACAAGTACGTCTGTTTCCCATTTTTTTTATCTGCAACACTGAAGCATTTATTGACAGTTTGCTGAAAATGACTGCAATAGACCAGTACGAAGCATCGAAGACAAAAGTAAAGAAAAAGGGAAAGTATGTCAAGAATACTCAGTAATCTATATATGCTATCCTAGCTTTCACGGTTGCTGGACCGTCGGCCTCTCATCCTGTTATATATTTTGCTCAGACTGATGTTTGAGCTAGTATTGTATTGCCAGCAATAGATTTGTACACAACGTTTTTGTATCGCACTTCCTATGATGATATTGGAGAAATATGGAAAACAAAGATGATAAATTCGTCTATATATAACAATTTACAGGGCCCGCTGCTTCATACGACTGCTGACAGTCCTAAGTCCAGCATAAACTTTTCCGGGTGGTGACCCTAAAATTAAAGAGACAATTGCATCGCGCGCAATTTTGATATTTTGGAAAGAGCCCATGATGTGAATTTTACTGTGTCCAAGGCATCAATTATGTTATCAAGATGAAAAAAAAGAACAGAGATTTACGTGTCGGCGAGCACGATACGAGTCCGGCTAGTGTTCTCGATCGTGAACTTGGTTTTGCCATCCTGTCCTGCTATCCGTCCTAAAACGTTTTTAAGCGAAGTAATATATGATGCGTGCTCGTATACCGACCGATTGCTCTGCTAAGATGATCGCCATTGAGTGTTTTTACGTCTTTAATCTCGAATGAGTCGAGGTAAAGATCGTCCATTCGTAGAAGTGCTATCGCATCCTGTAAATCAATAACTTGAGAGATGGATAAAGATAACAGTAATCAGCACTCACGTTAACGTCGAATCCAAGAGCATATGCCTTCACAAAATCAGCTCCCTTCTGCAGAGCACCGACTTCTGTGGTAGCTTTTGATGTCTGCAGCGATGCGATAAGCATAAAATCTCCAGGGATAGGCGTGTATGCGCACTCTAATTTCTAAGCACCGCCTCTGAACGTTCATTCGCACTTGTAGCCCAAGGATCTCGGTGAGAGGACTGAAAATATTTATCCAGTCCTTTTTTATAGGCGTCATACGATGCGGGGGTATTGGAATCCGCCTCGTTTCTGATTTTAAAGCAGATTGTGTCGCAGATGCAGGCAAAGCCGGAAAAGAGGGCGCTGAGCTTGCCTCTAGGGCGGGGGTAGGGTCAATTTCGATCATCAAATCGTCATCATCGGCCGTGTGAGGCGAGTTCAAAGGGGGAATGACCTCTGAAGACATCTCTTCGCCCTCAGCTTGTGTAGTACTGGCAGCCGTGCGTGCTTTCTTCTTACGAGTCATGCTTCGGCGGTTTTTGGTGGCAGATGCGTTCTGCTCTACGTGTGCGACAACCATGTCTGCTAATGGTGGATGGGGAAATGAAATTTGTCCAGTATGAGGCCTCGAGGATTCAGGCCCTAGAATATTTCGGGGATGTCTTGCAGAGAAGGAGCAAGTCACATGACCTCTGATCAAGTGGCAAATCATCTTGGCGTTACTTAGCCCTTGACCGGACTTCAAGCTTCATAACTGATCCAATGTCGGGTCACATCAAGGACATGAATGACAGCTATACTGAGGGTAATTACGTCTTCAATAACTCTGATGTGCTCAACAAGAGAGCTTTTTAGCGCTGCAGGCCCTGTTCACTTCGTTGGCACCTAAAGGACCGGACACGAGTCCCTCTTCAAAGCTAGCACCTTCGCAACTCAAACATCTCGCTAATAAAATAGATGAGATCCTCGGAGGCGCAAGTGAGGGTGAAGGCTTGCAACAGAATGAGAAGGGCGAAGTGCGTCTTCGAACCTGCATTCACTTTGTGTATTGATTTTTTCGATCTATATTCAAAGCTTCTTAACGACGAAGGTCTCCCGATCATAGACATCACAGAACCTGCTGTGGATATCAGTGACATGAACTCTCCAGCGGGTTCGTTCCATGAGCCAGATCTCATACCAGAATCATCTCTATCTGCTTCGGAGAGGGAACAGCGCCGTCGCGCACGAGATCACATCTTGGCCAAGCTTGAAGAAGAGGAACGATTACAATCAGAAAGGGACGAGGAAGAAGAAAGGGAGAAGCGGATTGAGGATATCCGTAAGCGCAAGGAGGCCGCGAAAGCAGAAATGGAACGGTTAAGGGCTGCCAAAGAAATGCAGAAGAAAATGGGGAAGGCCCTGCTGAAAAACCTTGCAGAAGCGAGGGAAAAGGAGGAACGAAAACTAAAAGATCTCATCGAAAAGGAGCCCTCCAAATCGGACTCCCCCAAACCGAAGAAGACTGTCACTTTTGCTAATCCCAGCTCGCCGGATGAATCATCTGCTACAGGGGAGAGTAAGACTACCGGATCATCCATTGATTGGGGACGTCATCCCATGAAAATGCACGTGGTGGAGCGACATCCAGCTTCGTACCAGCCATCGTCAGAAATTCAGCCTGAATGTGATTCAGATGATGAACCTTTTTCTACGACATCTTCGACACCCGATGAAGCTGGAGATATGCCATATGAATCTTATACTTCGGGCAGTGAAGACGACGACGGATCAGACGATGGCCTGCTGGAAGAGGAATTTGATTGGGATTCTGCACAGCACCACCGAGAAGTGGCCCTGGAGTATTATAAGAAGCGTCATGTTATTGGTATGGAGGCTGCCCGAGCGATGACTTCACACACGCACGATGATGAAGAATGGAATCAAGGAGTCAGTATTTCTCTTTTTGTACAGCCTTGCAATTTCAACAAGTCGACTACAGGACATTGCCCCAGATCGGCGCCCGAAACCTAGTGTGTCGCGCTTCAGGGCTGATCGTATGGCTACAGCATATGATAAATCTACCTCTACTTCACTTGCTTCATCAGTTATCCCGGCCTCTCGACAAAAATCCTTGCAAGAAGCTATCCGGTTGGGAAAAATAGAAAACGACCATCTTGTTGGCGGCGAGGAGGGGGAAAGCGGGAGCGAGGATGAGGCTGTCCGAGAGGTCTTAGAACTTCTGAAAAATGGCCACATCCATAATGCTGGTCCTAGCTCCATTGGCTCGACTGTGAACGAATTAAGTGCAGGTTCTGCGAGGAGCGCAACAGACACAGTCGCCAGTGATCTGGGTGGAAAGATATCCAGATTCAAAGCAGAGAGGATGTAGAACGCAACTCAGCCTGCAGGTATGACGGGCGATAATCAATGAACAATCATAATTATCGGCTTACTGCTCTATGGACGTATCGAATAGTAGCACAATGTGAGGAATGCGTCTGTGTTGGTAGATATGTGGAATTGAAAGAAAACGATCAGTGCATCACGCAGACAAAACAAGTTGGAGAAAATTCTTAAGGTTAGTCAATTTTTTGCCTACAATATCGAGAACCAGAGTGTGAATGAGGAGCTAGATAGGAGCCTTGCGCAGCTGTAGAAGGCGTTACTGGTTCTGAGTAGAGGGGCGCACAAGCATTTAGTACCAGTCCAAACGTAAGAGTTATTACGTAAGCGACAGTTCGAAGCTTGTTGCAGCTAGCTTCAGTTCAATTTCGAGAAATCAGGCAGAACCTGAACTGCGTAGCTGCCTGGTTGGTGAGTGAAGGCACTCTCGACGTTCGACCAGTTCAAGGCCATTTTTAGTCTCAAAATTTAGAGAAATGTCCGAATCCTTATATTCGTCTTGTGCGGATGTGCTCTCTGTGTGCCAGGCTGCAAAAGATGACCTTGCCGCTCTCCTCGATCCCAACACGGGATTTGCGCCTAGGCTACGACAATTGTGTCGCGACCAGTGTGTATCAAATATCTTACCAGCAGAACGCACCTCACCAGTTACCAGAATAACAGAAGCAGAGAATAGCGCGTCTTCTGATGTCTCTCAAGAGGAACTCGATGTCTTACGCATGGAGGCCAATACGTGGGGCCTTTTACAGGCTGTGATGCCGTGAGTGAACGCGTCTTACTGCTGATTCCTGACTCAAGGCGACTGCAGTGCCCGCAAGACCGAACCAGAACCACACATCCATCCCCGCACATTACTCGCGAAGAATCCTTATACGCCCACGTCAACACTAGCACAAGCAATCATGCATTCATCAGTGCTCCTCACAGAACTTGTCGTGGTACGAGAATGGCTTCACGAAACTGCCTCACAACCGCAACACCCAGAAGCCACCACAGGATACTGGAAGTTTACCAAACATAATATTATGCAGGCTTTACGCACGGGCTCAGGGGTTAGAGAGGGTCTGGTAAAAGAGCTAGATCCTGATGCCATGAACAGAGGTGATGGTCGGTCGTTAGCAGCTGATGACGCCGTGAGCCAAATAATAGCCTGTCAAAGCACTGACTAACATGCAATGATTTGCAGGGATCTGAGAAAAGCCTAGCACAAGCGCTCTATTCATTTGTTCGTGCTGGCAGATTGGATGAGGCAGTCGAATTATGCAGAAAAGCACATCAACCGTGGAGGGCTGCAAGCATCCGCGGTTCACTATTATTTCAGTGGCGAGCTATTGGTAAGTCAACTTGAAGCGCTAGGTATCATCCGGGCATCTCTGATCTGCTGACAGCAAACGAGCAACGGGATGACGACGGCATTGATGACGCCGAGGATGCCGAAGGATGGCAAGGAAACCCACGTCGAAAATTATGGAAATCGACGTGCGCAAGAGCGGCTTTGAATGTGCGCTATTCAACCATCTGTACACCATCTTTTTAACGTGTCCTTCAAGCCCAACCTCCCCGATCCAGAGCGCATTCTCTATGCAGCTCTCGCGCCCTGCCCGCAAACATTTAGTGTCCTCAAGTCTGCATGTCGGACATGGGAAGATCATCTATGGGCGCAGATCAGTATCCTATGTGAGGAGAAACAGACCGCTGAGATGATTAAACTGGGTGGTGGCTTCTGGGATGGAGGCCTAGCAGTATTAGAAAATACGCCTTCGCCACCGTCCCAAGAAGAAGATGCGGCTGAGGAAGAAGAGTGGGAGAGGGAAGCAACATCTACTTTGGAAACCCTGGGTAGTGTTCACGTGGAGGACGGGTACGGCCTACATATATGTGTCCATTTTCCGTTTGCTGAGCATCAGTCAGTCCTACCGCAGACCATGCATTCCACGTCTCTCAGCTGGCCATCATTCTCGATCGGACAAATTCATTGCTAGAAACCTTTGCAGCTGGACTCAAGGATGGAAATTTTGATCCCGAATCATCAGAGTAAGCTGGACAACGTGCGTTTGACGTTCTCTAACAAAGCAGCAGGTACCCTACGATGACGCGTTTCTTTGCCCACCTCTGCCTTTATTTGCGAATGATTGACATTCCAGTGCCGCCACTCGCGACCCAAGTCATTCTCGAGGCTTACCTACAAGTGTTGGAGGTGAGAAATTGTCCTTAGCTATTTCTTTCCGCACTAATATTCTTGTCAGGCTGCAGGCCAGCGAGAGTTGATCGCCATGTATGCCGGTGCACTAGGAGACAACGCAGTTGAACGATATGCGATGTTTTTGACTTCGCTCGAACTGACTGCGGACATAAACGAACGTCGATTAGCATTGACTCGCGCACGAGAACATGGTCTGGACGTTCACAGGGTGGCAGTGGTCACTGCCGAGCGAACAATCGATAGAGCATTCGAGGTTGGCAGGACTTGCATCTCACAAAGCTCACGTGCTGAACACTACTTGCAGCTTCTACCCCAAATGAAGGGACCGCTTCCTTCTGTCATTGCGTTGCAGGCCACTCCTTCTGATATCGAGCTTCTCCTGCTTCGATCGATAGAGTGGACGACGTTCGAGGATGGAACGCATAATACCGCACTGGAACAGGCGACCGTCATTTTGCGGTACTTCCTAGGTAAGCTTGTTGTCGATGTTCTACTATCATATTTAATCCATGACTTCCAGGGGCAGGGAGGGTTTCGCTTGCAAAGAACCTGATGGAGGTGCTTCCTCGTGAACTCGCCTCCATCGACCAGCCTGAGGAACGAGCCACAGAATACCTTCACTACAGGCAGTTCTTCACTATCTGGGACAGTCTTGACCGTGTTGTGCAGTGCCAGGGTCTAGAGGTGTCGATAATGAACCGGGATACGAGGGCCGCTTGGCTAAGCGACTACAAAGGACTTATCGACCAGGCTCACGATGCCGTCGTGAAACTACTCACCTCGGATTGGATGATGCCTGACGACACAGGAGATCGCCGTTCCCGCGAGCTAACTCGCGTTCGGCAGATATACGTCCCCGAGCTTGTACTACGACTGCATGCCATGCTCTATGCCTCTCGAGAGCATGTCCCAGAGTAAGCATGTCTTCGCATACAGTGTCTGCAGCTCTAATACATCTTTTTCAGAAATTTGAAGCGCGCATTGGAGCTTGCTAACATTGTTGCGGATTCGAGGTACAAACTATATGACGATTTCTTGCATCTCGATGGCCGAAGGCTTGGGGAGTACCTTGACGCTGTGCGCCGGGCGACGATAGCTAGCTTGGACGGGGGCGGATCGGATCCTTTCAAGATTTTTTTATTGTAATTTATCTTTACAAGTTGCCCGAGGCCTAATTCCAGACTGTTTACGAATATCAATAGCATGAAGGCTGAATGCTCACAGTCAAGTGCCGTTTGAGCTAGCTCGCGAGCCTGCGAGCAAGCAAAGCTCAACAAGTGCTTACTAAGCAAGTGAACGATCTAATAACTTCAATAAGTTGATATGCACGCATCTTGCTTCTTCTCTTCATCTCTCGCTCACTCGTCTTCTCGAGTTCTGGCGCTTCGCACATCTGACAAAATGCGTCCGACCTGGTCGTTATCGCACGTCTCTATCCGATCAAAGATGAGTTCTTCTCAGTCCATTCAGTTTATCGGCTTGTAGCCACGACGAGTTGAGTGACATAGTATCACACTATTCACGTCAGTGTTTCTACAATCTTCTTACGGCTGCATACATTCACCTTCTCGTTTTATCTTCTTCGTGATAATACATCATGTGTCCATTAATGCCTCGCATTTGAATTTTGCTTGTTAAATGTGACGAGCCCTCGACGAGGAGTTTTATTCGACTGCGTTATGCTTTGATATAGGATCTCCTCCGGCGCATTGGCAGCCTCTTGCTCGCCTTGGCACATATACTTTGGCGCTCATCTACACGCTGTGGCGTCTGTGCTTCGGCACCCACAGACCCAGTCCCTCGAAGCTATTGACACGCTTCGGCGCGCTCGTGCTTATTTAGTGGATTGCTATTTGCACGATTCAGCGATCGCACTTCAGAGCTTGCATTTCACTTGCAGCGCATATACTCAGTCTTTTGTATGCTTTCCTCTTATCGTGTTTAGACACATCATCTGTAGTGGATCGGTAGCCATCCGCGCGGTTCGGAGTGTCTATTCTGGAGCACACACTTTGGCAGCCGTCTTCACACTTCAGCAATCGTGCCTCGGCCCTTGAACTTCATTCACAGCGCATACATGCTGTATTTTCAGCGCATATATCCAGTCCTTTACGTGCTTCCAATGTCTTTCTCCCCTTTAGACTGCTACCTCCGCTTCAAGCCATTTTTAGCTTCCTTTCTCTTGATGTACACCTGTCACCTGGAGTTCGCTCATCTGCGTTTTGCGTGGTGGGGTATCTCTCGGAAAGGCATTTGCACAACCACAGCTGTGGATGGTTTACTTTCTTTTACATCGTGCTTGGCTGTCACGAGTACGCGCGACCGCGACGGTGGGTCGACACCTCTTCTCTGTTGGTCGTGCATGACCGCGTAATGCGGGTCGATGCCTTCCTCTTTTGGGTTGTGCATGACTGCACTTGCGCAGATCGATGCCTTCCTTTCTTTGCAGGAGTGTGCGTGACCGCGACGGCGGGTCGACGCCTCTCCTCTGTTGGTCGCGCATGACCGTGTAACGCGGGCCGATGCCTTCCTCTTTTTGGGTCGTGCATGACTGCACTGGTGCAGATCGATGCCTTCCTTTCTTCGCAGGAGTGTGCGTGACCGCGACGGCGGGTCGATGCCTCTCCTTTTGGTTGCGCATGACCGTGTAACGCGGGCTGATGCCTTCCTCTTCTGGGTTGTGCATGACTGCACCTGTGCAGATCGATGCCTTCTTCCATTGCAGAAGTGTGCGTGACCGCGACGGCGGGTCGACACCTCTTCTCTGTTGGTTGTGCATGACCGTGTAACGCCGACCGATGCCTCCCCCCTGGTGGATTGCTCATGACTGCACTTATGCAGGTCGATGCCTTCCTTTCCTTACAAGAGCGCGCGTTATCGCAATGGCGGGTCTACGACTCATTTCTGTTGTAAATACCTCTCTTTTGCTTAGTATCCTGTTCAGCACTACTTTGTGCTTTCTGATACCTGTTTCGCTTCATGTCGTCCGGCCCCCTTCTATTGCTCTAGACACTGGTTTTGGAACTCGATTGCGTCGGCCACCTGTTCTACGGTGCTGCGCCTCCTTATGGGACTGTGTGGCTGCTTTCTTGTAAGGCTGGTCGAGGTATGTGCGACCGCCGGAGGAGGGACCGACTCTCTTCATTCGGACCATTGTTACTTGTTCGCCGGCGGTACATGTGTTTCGCTATCACCATTCCTTCCGCCAGATTCATTGGCATCTGTTTATCACCTTCGACTTTCATTTCACTTAGAGGATTTTTATCTCGTCTACCTGGATATTTGTACCATTTTACTGTTTTGTACACATTAGCACTCAGTGCCCACAAGGACACTGCGAATAGTGTCCAAGGTGACAGAAGGGGTGACCGCTGGTAATTTCACTTGATCGCGACTCACCCCTACACTACATATATCGTGTAGCGTAGAGTCATCTGGAACCGCGCGTACTCTGCAAACATGGTGCCTCGGTTAGCTTAGAAAACCGACTTTCAATTATATGTTAATTTCCCACGTCAATAATCTTCAAGCGCTTCGTCTTGTCCGTGTGCGTGAGCGACGCCTATGGCATCGTTGGCGTTGGTTCTTCGCGTCACAATCGCTCTTAGCACTCAAGGATTCTTCCAGCCAGATGAATACTTCCAGGCGTTAGAACCCGCCCACCACTACGTCTTTGGATATGGACACCTCACATGGGAGTGGGTTAGCCCAGCACCCCTTCGGAGTATCATCTACCCTGCGTTGAATATACCTCCCTTTTGGCTTATAAAAATACTTGGCCTCGATGCAAGATACCCTGAGTTACTCGTGAGCTTTCCATTTATTTTGCCATTCTTTAGCCTCATTCGACGAGTCAGATAGCTGGCCCACGCATCGTCCATGGTTTGTTGGCTGCTATCACAGATATATGGATCCTTAAAATTACAAGGCAAGTTCTCGACGATACGTTTGTACCAACTGCAGTGCGATTTCTCAAAACCGAGCGTAATTGACGACTGAATTGATCTCCTGCAGTACTTCGTCTCTCTGACATCTCTGTTCCACTCATTGTCGCTTTCACGTTCCATGTCGAACTCCCTCGAAACGTCATTGACGACAGTTGCACTAAGCTACTATCCTTGGAACAATACGCGGTCCATGCAGGTGCAGTCGTCAGTCGCCCAAACTGGCCGTTATTGTGACAAGACATCTCATGTAAGGAACAGGACAAGAATGCGCATGTGCATTGTGTTCGCCGCGCTGGCGTGCGCAATAAGACCAACCAATTCTATCATCTGGGTCTACATGTTTGGCCTTCTCTTCCTGCGTCTCGGGCTTCGCCTGAGTCAGGGGTTCATCCTTATTCGCGATTGTTGCGTTATTGGGTTGGTCGCATTCGTCCATTTGCGCGAAAACCAACTCATAATTTTCAGAGCCGCGACTATCCTGGCAGTCTTTGCACTCGATTCAGCCTTTTATGGCAGGCCTGTGCTAAGTTTGTTAAATTTTCTGCGAGTTAATGCGTCGCCTGTATCATTGTTCTACGGCTCCAACCCTTGGCATTATTACATGTCACAGGCCCTCCCGGTTCTCTGTTCTACATCCTTGCCATTCGTGCTGCATGGTATGCTCCTCGCAGTGAAGAACGATGAGAAAAAACCGAAGACAATGCTCGGCTGTATCTTGTGGACATTGACGATATTCTCATTTGTTGGACATAAAGAATGGCGTTTTCTCCACCCGCTCCTCCCAATGTTACACATCTTTGCATCAAGGTCCCTAGTGGAATTGTATCATCGCCGCGCGAAAGCCGAGGTCAAAGTTCCCCGGGAAATGAGAAAGAACACAATAGCCAAGACCTTCTTACTCCCAATTCGCGCTCGAGATCTGTGCCTTCTCTTATTGGCCGTCCCAGCCTCGATATATGTGGTGTTCTTCCATTGCGTAGGACAAATCAAAGTCATGTCGTATTTGCGGAGCTTACCTCCCGAGAACCTGACGTCCGTGGGGTTCTTGACACCTTGTCATTCAACCCCGTGGCAGGCCTACCTTCACCGGCCCGAGCTTGCAACTACCGGGAGAATGTGGGCTCTTGGGTGCGAGCCGCCATTGGGGTAAATAATCACCATTGTCATAATTTTCGCTTGGATTTGATGTTTTGTACTCAGACTTCAACATCCTAGCGACTACAAGGACCAGACAGATATCTTTTTCGAAGCACCTTTGGAATATATGCGAACACATTTTCCGTCGCATGTGGACACTTCGTACCCCCCTTCGGACTTCGCTTCATCAGTACCAAACATCACATTCGTTGAGACACTTCAGGTTGTTGAACAAAGTTCACGATCTTGGGATTTAGGCTGGCGGCATGAGTGGCCACAATATATAGTACTGTTTGGTGCGCTTTTACGGGAGCCAGGCGTGTTGGACCTATTCCGGAATCAGGGTTACGAAGAGGTGTGGAAGGGTGGGTTTGAGTGGGAAGGGGAGGGTCAGAGAAGGGGTGCTGTTCGGGTTTGGAAACACATCCGTTGAATTCATCCTCAGCCACAAAAAATCAGATCGCCTGACGCATATGATTGGACATGAAAATGATGATTGGGTGAGGGGAGCAATCCAAAGAATGTAAAAGATGTATCTGGGAAATTAATACGGCTACACGGCGTGCCGGGTGGCCAAATGTCCACCGGAGTTCATCTACTTTGCATTCTGACGTTGCATGCGAGTGAGCTGTGATGACACCATATGTTAGCAAGGAAGCTGATCTGACGGGGTGATTACTGACTCTGCGACGCTTCTTCAACCTGAATAGGAGAGCAATCAATCAGTCTGTCATTCCTTCACATTGGAGTATGAAACATACTTGTGCTTCTTCATCTTCTTTCGCTTCTTTCGCTTTGTGCTATCAGCGTAGATAGTGACCCACTCCTGTGCAGACTCTTTCGCATTAATTGCGCTACCTTCTGCAGTCTCCTCACTCAAGCCAAGTTTTGCCAAAGTGTTTTGCCAGGACACTATTCCGCCCACGCGGTTCATGACCAATGCATGACCAAGCTGCCTCGCGGCATCAGCATCGGTCTCAAACGAGGATTCTGGCGGCTCGTCGAGAGTAGCAAATTTCCCTGACTGCGATTGAGTCGTTGAAAACTCCTCCGGTGACTGAAAGAATGGCGCATCCTGGGGCGCAGACTCAAAGATGGTAGATGGCGGCTGAGATAAGAGCAAAAGCGGTCGGTGCAATGAGAAAAACTGGTGAAGATTGAAATCCTGTGACGATATTGTGGGATGAACTTGGTGATGGGATTGGTTTGAAAACGCCGAAGGCGACGTGAATGGCAGGGAAGTGTTACTTCGTGCTGCGTCGACCGCGTTCGAGGTTGGAATCGAAGGATTTTCATCTGCACCTCCGACCTTCATCTTGCCATTCCCATTTCCAGAGCTGCTACTGCTTGTTCCATCGCTAGATGCGACGCTGGTGTTTCCGTTGTCAACCTTTGTTCTGCCGGAAGAAACGACAGGCTTGGGAGGTTTAGCGGAATTGAAGTATCGTCCTCCGCCTGGTTTAGACGAGAAAAAAGAAGAATATGCTCTGTAGTTCACCGCTGGCGGTCTGAAAAGACGTGGTAGGAAGGACATAAGGGCCTTCCTTCTAGCGTCTGGCCAGTAATAGTGAAAGGACTTGCTGTTGTGTACTACAAGAGAGTGTTCAACCAAAACGGGATTGTTGTGGCGCAATACTGACAGTGAGTCGGCCGAAAGAGCGTCAAGTTGCAACCTTCCGGATGCCTCCTCACTCGCATGCTCTCTATACACGTTGAACACTGGATACTTAATTAACTGGTCGGACTCTTCAATTTTTTAATATCTGATCAAGCGGGCGTCCATCGGAATGCCTTCGGAAATCGGAAGACGCACACCGTCGTGAGAAAATGTGGGGATATACTGCTGTACTACCACGGCCACCACATACCTGGATTCTTGGCGCGGGGCGCCCGCCGCCTTCTATATACACCAGTCCTATTAATCGTATCGATCAATCTCGTTATGTCCGTTTCTCCTCCTGTATTCAATATCCATACGCCCACATCTTCTTTCGCGCTCATCCACTCTCGTAAGCATTACAACAATATAACACGATGAAACTGATCATCATATGTCCGACAGTCAAAGATAATACCATACAGCAATTGTATGATAAGCTCTCGAGGAAGTCCAACACGGGGTTTCACGGAAATCGCGTTGGTCCCGGTTGGATCAAGTACAATTGGAATGACACCATGTGGAATCTGGATGACGGTATTGATCCTTCTACATCCACTCGCCCTTTCCTTGCTAAAATGCCTTATACAGAAAGTGACTACACCATTTTTGTATGGAGGCATAAAGCACCTTCTACGTCCCAACAACCCACATCCGACATAACGCCAACGCTACACGTTCACGATCCTGCAGCTCAGCTCCCAGAGCCACCTGCGTATTGCAACCCATCCTTTTACCTATTTAGCCCTACACGTGTGACTTCCCCCCGTCCTCGGTCAGCGCGGAGCGCCAAGTCTCACAAGTCTAGGGCATCACTAGATGCCGAAGGGATCTCAGGGGCTGCGAAGCACAGAAGGGATTTTGAGAGATTTCATAGCGAAAATGGTGTACGCACTGTTTTAGGCACTATCGGCCCAGTCGACAATGGTACGCAAGCGCTTGTTCGGTCTCACAACGTGCACTCAGGTTCCATATCGTTATAGTCCGCATGCTCTTGAAGAACGGTTACCGTCACGTCTACATTTCACGAAAGTTTGCGTTGAGGCATGGGTTTATTCCAGCAGACGCAGCGCCAGGGCACTATGGCTACAGTGGCCTTGTCAACCTTGGCAAATGGCCGATCACCTTGAAGACAGCTACAGATTTCACTGATAGCACACAAACTAACAACGTCTCAAGTGCAGCACAAAGCTTGCCACCCAGCAAGTCAAAGACCGTTTCTGTCCCCGTCTTCTTATCCGAGGAGCCGCACTTTGACGTTGTGCTTGGCCGCTCGTTCTTTGAGAAACGCCAAATAAAGACCTCATCTATAGATCCTACCGAGGTTATCTGTCTTGACACAGGGGACAAAATCGAGTGTGAATTGGTCATACTCAAAGATGGTAGGGGTCAAATTGTCACTGTTACATAGTATTTCGATGAATTGGACGTATGATATTAGCAACTGCTGTACACGGAATAATACATATAATACATCACAAGTATGGGTTTTGCTCTGACCAGGTCGCCATAACAGGTCCGCTGTTCCATGTCAGTGTAACAGGATCTGGGATAGAATCTATCTCTTTCACATAATGGATTCCTTCATGAATGTTCAAAATGCCTATGCGATGCCTGTGGATATGAATGTTCGCCACCAACCCAATCGTGAGACAACGTATCACATACTGTTCCTCGATGTGACAAGCCATGCTTCGCAGAAGCTTACCAGCACCCACACTTCGTCGACATAGAAGACATCGATATGTTCTTGGCGGCCTTCCAGATAGGAGGTGCGATTGCAGTCGTGACTTGCTACCTTCAGAAGCTTGATTGTTGTGTAAGTGATTGTGTTCGAGCTGTAAAGGTTTCAGATACCAAAAGTGAGATCAAGAACACAGAACATACACCCTTCCTCCAATGCATGACAGTCTTGCCATCAGGATGGCATGCGAAACAGTAAAATGGAGTGCTTGCTTTGTCCATGTGTGCAAGCGTAGCAGTCCGAGGATCCTGACAGCAACTGCGAATGACATGAATGGCGAGTACTGTGGAAGACCTGAATTTCGGAGACCATGGAGAAGAACCGAGCGAATAATACGCGATGCGGGCCACTTGTTCCTTAAAAGAATCATTCCTTTCTTTGTTTGAGCCCCTTGGAAAATCAAGGCTGCAGTTGTGCGCAACAGCATCGACCCAGAAGAAGAGCTGTTCGCATGCATTGCAGACAAAAACACTGGTTGCAAGTTGGCGAATATCTCCAACTGGTGCATATTCCTTTGGATACCCATTCGTGATGATTGCAGCAAGCTGTTGATCGACCTGTCTCCGCCAGTTCCTTACTAGGTTAGGAAGGGCAACAAAAGCCGGTAAAAAGGTATCACGCTCTACTACGACATGGGCAGGTAATTTGATGATGTCGTCGAAAGGTTTGAACTGCGCAACGTCAGCGATATGAGGTAATACGTCGACGTCAGTATTCGGAAATGACGCAGGTTCAGCCAAGAAATCGATCCAGGCCTGGAGGAGAATCCTCCGACGAGAATTATAGAGCGTTTCTTCCATACGGATCGTTCGCATTTCTGACATATACTCTGTTAGAATTGGGCGAATGCGGCTCCAAACTGTATGAAAATAAATCATTTATAGAGCTTCAAAAAAATCACGAGACCAACTTCGAGTAGTGAGAGGTCGTGAATCTTTGATGGCACGATGTTTGGATATTTTCCACCAAGTATGATAATCGATCTCAGGTTTCCACCCTGCTGTTTCTAACCACTCCTTGATGCTAAAACTAGATGTCAGCGAATATATATGTTAGCGTACGGTTGATCTTACACTCGTTTTCGCCCCTCTCGTATCTGATGTAACTCATCAGATCGGGCCCTATTAACTCCAGAGAGCCATGCTTTGCAAGCATCAGCATGCTTCAAGTCACATCATTTACAATTTTGACACTCGAGTGAAGTGTGGCGTACCTCACGAGTAGCACGCATGGCCTTCTTTGTGTCTTCGATGACTAGCGTTTGTTCGTCACAGTCTAAACCGTTGAGCCTCAGACTGAGAGCCTCGTACTGCGATGTCTGGATCATTTCCGTGAACCCTATCCGTTATCATTATCAACCGGACCGGAGCATGAGAGATGGTACTCATACGTAAGCGCAAGTCACGGAAAATATATGTTGGGAGAAGTTCAGTTATGTTTGGACAAAGTCGAGTGATGACGGGTTTTGAATATGCTGGCTCCATACTGAAAGATAATATTCATTTAGAGTAAGAACGTGCAAGAGAACTTCGTACTTTATATGGATTCTCAGACATGGCCCGCAATATTTTACTCGAAACTGCCAGATGATGTTAAAACCGATTGCACGGCAGTTCTGTACGTTTGGTGTTGGAGGATGTCTTTATGGAAAATATGGAAGATGACCCACGTGACAGTGTGGATCAAACGCAAGGCAAGCATACTGTGGCTCACTCAAATCTGGTGGACATTCGGGAAGGTTCGGGATAAGTGACCGGGAGGCTCTCCAAATGAAAGCATTTGATTTTCGCATAAGTAAATTCCGAAATGCTTTAGAGGTACGAGCTAGATTGAGGAGGTCAAGCGGTTTCAGAAACCCAAAAATCTGTTGCGATGGATGATGATTGAGCTGGACGTTATACGCGAGAAGTGAAGCTTACCTCGAAAAGAACATCCAAGTTAATGGTGGGTAGGAGGGAGAGACCTCCTTTCCTGGCTCTCGACCTGACTGGCTTGGTGTCCTGAGCTTCTACTAGTAGGGATTCAGAGCCTTGGGAATCTTCGTATCTGGGTCTCTTCATCTGGTCTGCAACATGAAGAAATGTCAGCAAAATGTAAATGTGGTCATGAGGAGCAACTCACGCAAGTGAAGTCGCTTTGGAGACGTCATTGAAAAGGGTGTCACAGGGCCGTAGACCGCCGGGGGACAGGGCGACCTCGGAATAGTACTCAGGGCACTCCGCAGGGTAGCTATAGGATACCGAACAAGGATAAGAGCGGTGTTTTCAAGCAAACTATGAGAGGGAGTCGAGTAGTAACTGAGTACGATGGGGGATGTTTAAGTATTGGAGAGAAAGCATGGAATTCGCGCTGCATGATTATATGGTACTGATTATCATTGACGCATGTCCTTTGTTAACTTTAGCTTAAACAGCACCTCGCTTAGTAAGCAAGACTTGATCTTGCCGCCTGCCACACCTATTTGAATCGTCCTAAGTGTGGCAGAATGCTACTACCAAATTAGGATACACATCCGGCTCGAATTGAGAAAACAAATATTACCCAGGTTGTTCCGCGGACCTCGATGCTAGTCACTTTCCTAATTTGGCATGACACATATTTGCAAGAATGGCGAATGAGCCACACCTCATATATACAGCGTAGGTGGAAAATCGCAAGCAAAATTTCAGCTAACCAGTCACAATGCAATGGTGGATGAGTGCTGAATCCTGAAAAACTTGACGTGTGTGAGAATATCAGAACCTCGAGGTCCACGGCTAACTGCCGAGCATCGAAGGCACGGAGCTCAATATCAAGACATCTTGGGACGAAAATACTACCTAGCAAATAAGGCATTGTGCCACATAACAGTAACTGTTTCAATAAATGTACGACATGATCATTGCTGTGGACCCCGCGTCAGATGAGTGTAATCTCTCGGATATGACCCCTGGAAATGATCACACGATCATTGTCTAAAGGTTCTCCGCAAGCATCGAAAGGAGTAAGGACTCTTGGGAAATGGTCGTCAAACTCTACTGCTGTGAGGCGTTTTCGTGATACAGCGCCGCCAGTGTTCGGATAACAGCAAAATGATTAAATACCGTCATCATGGGCGGCGTTTCGCCTCAGAGACTCAGCCCAGCCAGGAACTTCCACCGAGTAGGCGAATGGGTGTGGCATCTTCCATGCGGGAAGCGCGTTATATCCATCAGCCGCTGGGTCCACAGTGGCGTAGACTTCGGGGACATGAAAATTATCAACATGTACTTCGGTCACATGCCACGTTATCATGATAGGGTTTCGAACTTACGGTGGTTCAACGTTCAACTTAAAGTCTTAGACTAGTATAAGCATGTTGAAAACTCACAAGCAACGTGCCTCGAAAATTTACACATGCCTCTTTGCCGCCGTCGAGGGGTGAATGTTTGGATCGCGGCCAGAGTGCTCAGGCTTGTCCACGTGTCGATTGAATTATCTTATCGTGATCGACCATGAGCCCGAGTCACAAAATCGGATTCTAAAAATCTTCAAAGATCGCCGTCAACCTTCGATAGTTTGGTGGCCGCGTAGTAGGGTCCTTATTTCTGCCTATAAGATCAAGGCTTAACGTTACGTCGTGGAACTTAGAGCTCGACCTGGAACCGAAAAAAACCATTGAACCGTTAACGTAGGATACCGTAGGTTTCCGATTACAGTTTTGTGTAGATGACTAAGCAGATCGCACCCGATCCTTGACTCTTTCCAAGGTGTTCCTTGGGGAAACTCAGGCTGTTTATTGTCCCCTTGACGGTGTCCATACCCTAGTTCTCGCCTACCATGTCTGGAATCTGTAGACCACGTCTTGCCGAGGAGCGCAAGCAATGGAGAAAGGACCATCCCTTCGTAAGTCCCTCACTTCTACTATGTCTTAGAATGAAGCGCTTTCATTTCGACTCGTTATCTTGCGCCACTTGCTCAATTGAAATATTTCCTTCGATACTTTAGGGATTCTACGCCAAGCCAGTGAAAACTGCAGATGGCTCCATGAACCTCATGGAGTGGGAAGTGGGTATTCCTGGAAAGGCTGGTGTAAGTCTGAATCACAACATGCACGTCATTTACTCATTACTACGCCCGCAGACGCCTTGGGAAGGTGGTCTTTTCAAGCTTACCATGACCTTCCCTGAAGGTAATTCACCCTTTGTATTTCTGGATTGCCGCCACTGACTAATCATATCGTGTAGATTATCCCTCTAAACCACCGAAGTGTACGTACAAACCAAACTTGACAATTCGCTTAAATATGAGTGTATGGCGTACAGGTAAATTCACGCCCCCCCTCTTTCATCCAAATGTCTACCCGTCAGGAACCGTCTGTCTTTCCATACTTGACGAAGAAAAGTCATGGAAACCGGCAATCACCATAAAACAAGTTCGTGGAGTGTTAGTGTCCATGATATCCATCTGATTTTTATCCCAATAGATTCTGCTAGGCATTCAAGATCTTTTGGATGATCCAAATGTAAACGATCCGGCGCAAAGCGACGCCTACACCATGTTCAAGTACGTATTTTTCACTGGTTTATTGCATGGGAATACCACGGTTTATATCTCCCAAAGAAACGACAAGGTTGCCTACGAGTAAGTCATCGCGAGACATTTGAAATACCAGCTGATTGTCATCTGTAGGCGAAGAATCCGGCAGCAAGCCCGGGATAATATACCAAAATAAAGCTATAATTATGTATCGGTAGCTATTTCCGCGATGAGAACATCAGAATCTCAACTAGCAATTTTTACATTATGCATCTGACTCTTCTGCTCAATGGTCTTGCTGACTGTGTGGTGGTACATGTGCAAATATTCAAGGAACACCTTGGAAGAAATGATGTCGCATTCCGTGCGTGGCTGAACACATAAGGAGGACCCCTGATTACATAATATTCTCCATTCCTTCTCATCGTTACCTCTCGAGTCTCGAGTCATCGGGTGACTTCCCGTAATTCTACTGTCATGAATTGGTCGTGCCTCCACCAAATATCCTAGACAAGCTGGTGAATCGGTAATTAGCCACTTAGTGACCGGTGGGAAACAGGTGATTTTTAACGACTTCGCAAGAGATGATTGTATTCACCGATCGACATGTAGTTCATCGGCCACTCCTGTCAGCTCTATTCACAAGTCAAAAATACATGCCAAATCTGTCGACAGGTGCGGCAATCTTTCACAGTTTTTATTACCGTACGCTTAAACTTACAGCTGTGAATACTTCGCACTGTTGTACCCTTTCAAATGGCGCTTCTTTGATTGAGTCACCGTGACGGCTCCGAGCAACCTTCGAGTGCAACGTCAACGTCAGCGCCACTGACAATACCACAAATCATGGTCGCCGGATCTGCTAGAGCCTAGCAGTAGGTTTGTACATATATATTCCCACAACCAGCATCCGCCGTCAAGCGGTAAGCCAAAAACATTTTTCACTTATTTTCTCCGAGTCTGACTCTCGATTGATCAGTTCCAAGTGTATGCTCTGAGCAATCCCCACCCAAATACTGTGGACGTCAGATTAATCAACCACCCGGTTCGTGGATCATCATGATATTTTCTCTTCGATTTGAGTAGACATCACTATGACGTGTACCTTTCAAGACCTCGCAAGCTTTTTGATCTGGCACTTGAAGCCTCTTCAATATCTTTGTTAATCCGAACGACCCTCTCGAATACTCTATACCTCTTCATCTAACGCCTCGTGTTTCATGTCCTGACCACGATCTTTACAGCGCCCGAATACCTTACGTTCCTTCCTGTCCAGGCTAAGCCAACAGACACATCCACGAGTTTACGGGATGTGCTCGCGTATTAATATGGACTTCAAGGTGTTGTACAATATTCAACCTACAAGCAGCCCCGCAAAAGTGTTTAAATCACACTCGCAACAATAAACGGAATCGATTTAACGACTCGGACGATTCAAACGGAGACGAAGTGAGAAGTCATTTTGGTGAGCATGATAGCAGATGACGACGACGAGAGTTTGGCGCTTGAGTGGGTTTTGCGTGGATGCGCACAGGATGGACAAACGAATAAGTTGCAACGGTGGTGGCGCACGCCGTATGTTGGCGGTGGGTGACTTTCTCGCTAGTTTTATAAACCACGTTAGATCTGTCCAATGATACGTGTTTCGATCAACTGACGAAACAAGTGAGATTCATCATTGATATCGGAGGGAACAAGTAGTATGAACTACCGACTACACTCGTGTTATGTGCCACGTAGTACGGGCGCGCTCACTGCGAGACGGTGGCCGGTGCCAGGTCCGGCGGAAAATGTGGTTTTCCAAGTTAGCGCTGTACGCGTTAAAGAAATCGTGGATCTTTATCTGTTTATAACCGCTCCCCGGTGATGAGGCTCAACGTGGATGTACAGCTGTTTAACGAGGCTGGGTGATGGTTCGGAAATGCGCCAATTCTGGCGCACACGGATTTCTCAACAATCTACTAACCATTTCTGGTCTCCGCTGGCATTTGACTCGGAAGCGACTCGGAGTGACGGCTCCCGCGCAAAATTCACTCAGATATCACGCTACAGCGCGGCCGTCAACACCATAACTACTGAAACAAGCCACGCGACTGCAGCCTGGGAGCCATGCGGTAAATTTCTGCATTCTCTATATTTGTGTAACTCCCACATCTCGATATGACTGCGGTTAATTGCCGGACGTCTTGATATCTACAACGGCCATATCTGTCCATGGAAATATTGTCAAGTACTTTGCTCCATGGCCCTCAAATTTGTTTAGTGCTTAATTGCTTGTGTTTAAGGTGTTCCCCTAGACTTTCTGCGAGATAATTCGCAGTGTCAGAAGCGGATATGTATCATTGGAGCGGGAGCCGGAGGTCTTGCTGCTCTGAAAGTCATATCAGAGTCTGCTTACTTCAAGTCAGGGAAATGGTCAGTCATCGCGTATGAGACCCGGGAAAAGGTTGGAGGAGTGTGGTGAGTTGCTCCAAAAAAAAGTAAGCAGTCGCTGAGCACTATCTCGTCCAGGTTACCTTCACCGCCGGTTGTTGACGAATACAACGCTCCCGTGACGCCTCTTTACGATTCATTGACCACGAACTTGCCTCATCCTATCATGGCATACACCAGCTATTCCTTTCCGCCAGAGACTCCTTTGTTTCCGTCAGCACATGTGGTGCAAACGTATCTCGAATTGTATACTGCATACTTCAATCTTACGTCCCTCGTCAAGTTCAACACCACGGTATTAGATGCACGATGGGATTCAACACAATGGATAGTAACCCTTTCGGATGGCGCACAATTTGCATATGACCACTTGATCGTCGCAAATGGACATTATCACTTACCCCGCATACCAGAAGTGCCAGGATTGGCAGATTGGATGAAGCGCGGTAGAGCCTCTCACTCTGCATGGTACAGAAAACCTGATTTTCTTGGGGAAAAAATACTTGTTGTTGGAGGCGGATCCAGTGGCCAGGACATCGCTGCTGAGATGTGCACAGTTTCCTCGGTAGTTATTCATGCTGCCACGGTCCATAGTGCAACAAAGAATGACCCGGGAAACTTCATCCGTAGAGGTCGGCTTATCGAACTCAAGGCTAACGGACAAGTAATTTTTGACGACGGCACGACGGAAGATAGTATCGACCACTGTATTCTGGCAACCGGATTCCTTATGCATTTCCCCTTCTTGGAGAGAGCATCCATGATCAACAACAACATACCACCGGACTTCCCTCCCTTAGTTCCCGGCAAGCTTTTTAACTCAACCTACCACGTGTTTCCCCTTGCAAAGCAGTTATTTCCGCTTCAATCTCAATGCCCTATCTCGTCCATCGTCTTCATGGGCCTCCTCATAAGGGTCGCGCCGTTTCCACTTATGGAAGCTCAAGCGCATGCGATTGTGCGGGCGTTTTCTGATCCTTCATCTCTTGATCCTATCGCAGAAACGGTCGATATCATCACTCACGCTGATAAACTTAAACGCGCTGGTGTTTCAACACCTCTAGACATTGCCAAAGCCTGGCTCCGATACGACAGGGAAGACCAATGGAATTATCGAGACGCGATGTATCAATTTGCGCAGGGCATGGGGTCTGGGACTCCGCCCATAAAAGTCACAGAGTGGGAGAAAGAATTGTACGATCTGAAAGTGGAACTAAGGTCAGCATGGGAGGATTTAGAGAAGTCAGGAGACTCGGTTGAGTGGTTGAGAGACGTCGGGAAGAATGGGGTGCAGGATTGGGTGGAGTTGATGTATCGTGTGGCAGATTATGCCAGGACTCGAAAGAACTCGTTGGGGAGATTGTGATCAAAGCGCAGTGCGACACGCCTGTCGTGTGCAAACTGACGCATTATATTACTGAGTGATATTAGCTCAACTGTTTTACCTCAGCATACTAGCACTGTCGCAAAGGAACGTACTGATCCCTCACTACAAGAGATCCCATGACTATCATATTAGCCTCCGGCCCGCCGTAATAACACTTGACTCACTTTCGTACATGACTCTGAGTGAGTCACTCTCGTAGTATCAATTTACATAAATCGCAGAAAGCACCTCACGCACATCTCATTACTACTAAGTAAACAACATGAGTCCCCAAATCCCAACATGCCAACTCGGTACACAACTCCTTCATGGTGATCACGGACCAGGAAGCGAAGTGGTCCCTTCTATCTCTGTTACCTCGAGTAAGTTCTCTGCTGCCTGCTAGGACAGCAGCTCACCATGTATGTAGCATTCAGAGCTGTGCCTCATGGTGACCCCGAGGGGCTTGGAGCGATGAATCCCGAGAAGCATGTCTACTCCCGTTATTCGCAAAATGTCACATCGAGGGTGGAACAGATCTTGAGTAAAGTTAACGTAGGTCTCATCGCAGGATCGATCACAGCATGCCTTATTTTCGTAGCAAGGACATGCAATCACCTATGCATCAGGATTAGCTGCTGCATTTTCTGTGAGTTGCCATATATCGATGCAGCATCATGGCAAGTGGTTGACCAAAGTGATCCTATGATCTGATAGGCTCTTGTGCACTTCAAACCCAAACGCATTGCAATTTCCGGAGGATACATGGGCTGTCACGGCGCCATAGCTACTTACATCAAAGGGAGGTTTACTGATACCCCAATCATTAGCCTAGATGACGAATTCCAAGAGGGCGATCTCTGCTGGTTCGAGAGCCCATTGAACCCTACGGGCGAATCGAGGCAAGTCTTCGAGCGATTTTGATTGTAAAAAATTGTTGATCTAGATCCCTGTCAGAAACATTCAATATTACGCAGACAAGGTATGTTTCAAAAGAACGCAGATTATCAACAAGGGTACTCATGTGCTGTCATTGAGATTCATGCTGTTGGAGGGAAGTTATTGATAGATTCGACATTCGGTCCTCCGCCTCTTCAATACCCATTCAAATGGGGGGCAGACTGTATATTTCACTCCGGTATGTGAATTTTCATCCCAAGCACGATATGATAACATCTTGACCTGCCACAGGAACCAAGTACTTTGGAGGTCACTCAGATTTGCTCTGTGGAATCATTATCGTCAAGACCGAGGCTGAACGCGAACAGGTATGTGTTATAGAATTCCCAAACCAACTGAAGCTCATTTTTGTAAGCTCTGGCACGACCGTGTGTACATGGGGAATATGATGGGGTCCCTGGAGTCTTGGCTTTTATTACGATCTCTTCGAACGATGCATCTGCGCATCCCAAGGCAATCGGCAAATGGCACGGAAATCGCGCAATGGCTTAACAGAGCCATTGTTCCAGAGGGTCAGGAATACGATGGTATTCCCGGTGGAGTGATCACCAAAGTTTGGCACTCTAGCCTTCAGAAGCCTGATGCCAATGGGTTTGACCCTGCGGTACAGATGGAAGGTGGATTCAATGCCTGTTTCTCGATCTTGGTGCGTAGACGGCGCACAATGCATGATTCTGTCCTCACTCGAATGAAAGCTTTCAAAGATAGAATACGCGGAGAAACTGGCGCACTCACTGGAGTATTTTGTGGTAAGACATATCCACTAAGAGGCGGTAAGCGCGTTGATGACTGATGTACCTCAGCCGGCAACCAGTCTTGGTGGCGTTGAGTCTTCGGCAGAGCAGCGCCTCAATTCAGATCCAAAGGAAAACCCCCTTCTTGTGCGCCTAAGCATTGGTATAGAAGAAGTGACGGTGAGTCTCAGCATGGCTTACTATTTTGATTTGGTTGAATATTCACGTCTATGTTAGGACCTGAAGGACGACTTGCGAAGGGCACTCGTAGAGATATCGAAAGGAAATTAGAACGAATAGTGCATGGATGTCATGCGCCGATCTGTGAAACATAGTTACCCAAAGTGACGAGCTCGAGGTTAGAAGCTGGGAATTTGACTTGGAATTGAATTAGTTTGGCTGTATTATTTTCAGAAGGCTTTGCCAAATAGCAGTACACACAGTTCATCATTTGGACGCGTCACGGCAGTCGAAGCCGCGTCAGCTACGCTATTACATCCCATATCCAACTACCATGAACACCATCTTACAGCGTTACTCAAGGCCAAATATAGGAGGTCTCTCCAAATCAACTGTCGATGAGGACAATGATTTCTCTGATGCAATGTGGGGCTCTGAGGCTGGCTTTGGCACCCTGGCAAAGGGAGTGCCAGGCTTCGTTGTTCCATCTGTTCCAGACGTGGGTCTACCATTATTGTCCTCAGTTCAATTACAAACTACGTGCAACTCTCGCAGCCTGCCGCATTCTTGAGGCTACACACCGATGATCATGCAGACCCATCATGCAGAATTAAAATCCAGCATGGAACAACCACACTTGCATTTAGATTCCAAGGCGGCGTAATCGTAGCTGTTGACTCACGTGCTACAGCTGGAAGCTACGTTGGTGTGTATGTATCAGGCATCAATGTTGCTGTTCTAACACGGTCTTTAGCATCTGGAACCGTCAAGAAGGTCATTGAGATCAACCCTTACTTGTTGGGTACGATGGCTGGCGGTGCTGGTATGAAATTGACCCTTTGAGTCTGTTGGCTTTGACTCATCATCTTCAGCTGATTGTCAGTTCTGGGAAACATATCTTGGCATGCATTGTCGATTGCATGAACTCAGAAACCGAGAACGGATATCAGTGTCAGCTGCTAGCAAGTACTTGAGCAACCTTGTATATAGCTATAAGGGAATGGGTTTGAGTATGGTCAGTCTTCGTATGCCATGTCTCTCGCCAAGTCTGTTAACAGTTTTCAGGGTACGATGATCTGTGGCTGGGACAAGACCGTTAGTGCCGTGTAAATATATGGATGACTCACAACTAAATTATGCTGAAGGGACCGGCAGTATTCTACGTTGACTCTGACGGCACGCGGTTGAAAGGCGATTTGTTCTCGGTGGGTTCGGGAAGCACATTTGCCTATGGTGTCTTAGATCAGGGATATCGGTGGGATCTCACAGACGAGGAAGCACAAGAATTAGGACGGCGAAGTATCTATGCCGCTGGACACCGAGATGCGTTCTCAGGTAACACTTGCAACCTCTACCACGTGAAGGAGGATGGTTGGAAGTTCATCGGTACGTTGCAAGTCATTCTTTATGTTCACTATGATTTACTTTCATGTCCAGGAAATTACGATATCACGAAACTGCACTATGAAGGACCAGGAAACGTTGCCGGCTCACCTGGTCATGGTTATGGCTATGATCTGCGTGCAGAAGGACGCAGTTCAGCCAACCCTCCTGAAGTCCCAGCACAGGCGTGATGTTTTACTGTATAGATAGATGTGTATCCGTAGTAAAAGTCAAACGCAGTGTCTCCATCTTCCAAAGCTTGACAGTGTATTACATTCGTATGCATATGAGTGTTTCTCGGGACATTGAATCAACTCTCAATCTGACAATATGTATACTTGGAGTTAACTTATTGTTGTGACTTCTAATTTAGCTCACTGGGCTATTAGTACAGATCCCACCCTTTACGACGTAACGACTCAAATTTAGAAAGGTGGGTTGACATAGCACGGTGACCACGGTTGAGTCGGGTGAACCTAACATAGTCCTCAAGTGTAACAACGGTGTGCACTACAGGAAGACATGAAACATCTGTTCTCCAAGTCATCCAAGAATGCGACTGCGACTCGGAGTTCTGTCAAGGCTTCGGCTCCTGAGCCGCCAATGGCTGGTCGTACGGCAGCGCTCCCCGCGGCCACCGTTGGTCTGCAACCGAATTATGTCGTTCCTCCAGTCCCACACCCCAGTCCTCACGAGCACATTACGTTGCTCGCATCAGAGGATGGTCTACTCATGCGTCCGCATCGCGCGGGATTGCCTCACCCCGCGTCATATGTCCGCGTGTCATGGGGCAAGACAACACACATAGCAGAACTACCCAGCGATCATCGTGGAGGCATTCCTGTTGATTGGAAAGAGGGCGTGGTTATCTATGGAATTGTGGGCTTAATGACCTTGTTCGATGGTAACAAGACTTCGTCTTCTGCTCACTCGTGGTGAAATAACGACTGAATACTCTCCGGCTAGCCTCATACCTCTTGGTCATAACGTCTCGATCTGACGTTGGGCAATGTGAGCGATCTCTATCTTCGAACACGGTAAGACTTACACCAGGCTCAGTATTTGATGCTTCACACTTGGTTTATGGCGTGAAAAGCGTTGTATCCATACCCCTTGTGAAGGACCGCGCCAAATCAATCCTTTCGCGCATGGCATCTCGTAACACGTCTGTAAACAGACCCTCCCTCCTTGTGAGTAATGTGAACGATCTCCAGGTCCCTGATGAAGGGACCTCGCGTGGGCCTCGTGTGAAATTTTCAGACGAGGAGGAAGTAAAGATCCTGACCCCACGCGATCAAGTAAAATTCTCTGTTAACGGCGCCGATCGACCCGCCTCACCTGTATCATCCGGTGCCTCAACTCCTGCTTCTGATGTATCGATGACCCATTCTCCCGTATCGACGATTGCAAATCGCATGTCATTCTGGAGCCGCATATCGAAACGCGCATCAAGCGTGTCCGAAGGAGCAGACATAGAGGAGTCCTTCCTCGGAGAGCGAGAATTGCTTGATTCCATAATACATGATGCCGAGGGAGTACCTGACAAGGTGATCAATTCCATCATAGCTGCAGCTGCGCCACCACCGGATAGCTCAGAGGAGCGTAACTCTGAGCTCGAGGAGCGCATTTTACGTGGATGTCTCAGAGAATTCACGAAAGGCGACATGTACTTTGCTCTACATTTTGGTGAGTGCATGCATCATAGTCCGCCAGACATGCAAGTACATTACTTTTTCCAGACATCACAAGATCTTTGCAACACAAACATGAGCAATTCACCAAGTTGCATGCTCAAAACAAGCTACTTTCAGAACTTGATGTTCTTCCGAAAGATACAATTGTTAATCCACTGGACGACAAAGTGGACGCTCTCTTTGAGCCATCTGTCATATTGCCATTGTGGAGACGGGTCAACCGTCACTTTTGGTGGAATGAATGGTTATCCAAGCCATTCATGGATGCTGGTGTAAGTGCCTTGAATCAAACATTCGTTTAGCACCAACTGACCGATCTAATCCTCAGCTTCACTCTTACGTGACGCCGATAATGCAGGGATACATTCAGATCTCCTCGTTTGATCTACCCAAAGATATTTCTGCCACGCAAGACGACTCAGCAGAGCCCGTTGATTATATTGTTATCTCGCGACGTTCCAGAGATAGGGCCGGTTTACGATATCAGCGCAGGGGGGTGGACGACGAGGCTAATGTAGCTAATTTTGTAGAAACGGAGGTAATTATGAGAGTTCAGGTGAGCAGCTCACTTTCCACTACTCCGCCGAGTTTAAATCCCTCCAGAGAAACGGAATAAGCAACGTTTTCAGCTACGTGCAAATCCGAGGCTCAAGTAAGCAGCTGTCTGTTGAATATGCGATGCATTACATGACCCGATCCAAGTTCCGCTATTTTGGACGCAGTCAGGTTACAGTATGAAGCCACCTCCTATCCTTGCACCCGAAAGAAACACTGCACAGAATATGGACGCCATCAAACACCATTTCCGTCGTACTGTCCCTGTGTACGGTCCACACGTAGGACTCATCAATATCTAATATGATCATGTCATTCACCATTCCCTAGACCATTGTCAATCTTGCAGAACAACATGGGAAGGAGGAAACGATTACAAATGCGTATCGTGAATATGCAACTAAATTGGATGCTAAGGATGTTCAGTAAGTTCACAATGACGAACTCTCATGACAGATCCCGAACGTTGTTACAGTTACTGCGAATTCGATTTCCACCACGAAACGAGGGGGCTGAAGTTAGTGTCATTTGCATACGGACAACGCATTCCTGAACATTAGCAGGTACGAAAACATTTCCAAGCTCATCAACCAACTCGAGCGTGTGTTCGAAACTCAAGGGTATGAATATTCTGTCAATCTGACTTTCTTCGATATTGTGAGCTTAATACAATAGGTTCTTCTGGGTCTCGAACAACATGCTCCTATCAAAACAGAAGGGTGTATTCAGGGTTAATTGCATTGACTGCCTAGATCGTACTAACGTTGTCCAAGTGAGTCATAGGTCCCACTGCTGTCCCCTTTTCTAACATCGGCCACAGTCTGCCTTTGCAAGGCATGTGATGAGCATGCAGCTTGAGGCTGTGGGGCTTGTGAGTCCTCCCCAAAGTGGGAAGTCGGGAGTGGAGGTTATCTTTAATGATGGTCAGTGGTTGTCGTTCTTTTTGATAACGGAATGATGGAGAGTTACACAGTATGGGCCAACAATGGTGATGCGATCAGTCGTGCATAGTAGGTTTAAAACAACTTGTCGGATAATTTGCTCTTACCTCATCACACCCTCGAAGTGCTGGCACATCTGCCTTGAAAGTAAGTGTTTGATTCACTTCTAAAACCTAACCTGAATGAGCCGACTGTCTGGCGGTAGGGTGATTTTACCAGGTCAGCCAATGCTTCCTTGCATCTTTTCACTGTTAACTTGATAAGTAGAACCGGAAAGCGAGACTTGGGGGGTATGCTCAACGATGGTGTAAATTCCCTCGCTAGGATGTACAGCGCGACCTTCAGCGACTGGTTTTGCCAAGCTGTCATCGACTTTATGCTTGGCTACAGGACTCTCTCTGTTTTCGAAGAATTTCTCATCAAGCTACAGTCGACAGATCCTAGAGAACTCATTCGCCTGTCAAAGATCAGAGCGGAAGCTATAGCAACTTCTGTCGCTCGCGTATTGTCTGAAGGCGAAACTTTGATATCTGGGTGGACGATCTTCAGCCCGGAGCAATTAAATGTTAAATTCGACGATCGATTTGAGGAGAAAGTGTTACTCTTGGTAAGTATCAGCCGTGATTGTTCAGCATTGTTCTGACCGTGAAGTAGAGTGCCCGCGCTCTGTACATTGTCGTACGTTGTCCAACGACACGCTGTTGGCTTATAGTAATATCTAACTGCCCCAAAGAGCTATGACTACAGCTTGGAGAAGGCCAAGATGTATATCTGCATCCCTTTGGGTGCGATCGCACGACTCGAGAAAGGTCACATTAATTTTTGTTGACAAGTCAGGTAGCTAAATTGTCAGATAGGCGCTTATATCATCTCTCCTCTGGAAGAGGCGAGCAGGGATCCAGTGCAGAACGCTGGCTTTTCGATTTACTGGCATGCTAGCGATAAAATCAGCATGCGCATGACGAGTTATTCAATCAGAAACGTTCTAGAAGACGCCTCGGCAAGGTCACCGCCAGCGGTATCGGTCAGAAGTTCCACTCAGAACAAGCCGACGCTACCACGTCGCGAGCCAACGAAGACCGCCAACCTGTCGGGGATCATGTCTAAAGTTTCTGAGAACGCGGCTGGTGCGACCAACGTCTGTTTTGCAGCTTTCAAAGCGCTCCCAGTAGACCCTGCTCGAGTTAGAAGTGGATCCAGCACTGGATATGCAGAGCCTGCGGATGATCTCGCAGGAGCGACTACTTGCAAGCAAGTCGTTGACATGATGGTAGATAGCATTAAGCGAGCTTGCGAGGATACAGGGAATTCCCCTATTATCATGGATCGCGATGTGGTCAGGTGGGTAACACGCCGAGATGCTTTTATCACATAATACTCATTTCGAGAGCAGTCTCACTGAAGCCCAGAAGATGACCAGTATCTATGCCAAAATGGAGTATGGCGTCAAGCGATTGATTTGGCTGGGAGGTTTGGTGTAGTAAGGAGAGGTCTAGTTCTATGTAACGACTTACTTTGTGGGCTCTTCGCTATCACAATAGGCAATACAATGGCGACAGCCTGAGACCAGTTTCCCGTCAACACATAGTAGACGTACCATTGTTTTCAATTCCTTGGTTCTTGTCCAATGGGTCCAAGCCAGGTTCAAGCCAAGTCCAAGCCCTATGGTGGACACTACCTACAATAGGCAGACCTCGATTCAATAGCAATACAATGGGCTGAGACCAGAAGTTTGGACAAAGTCATGATAGATGTAGTTATTTAATAATTTATATAATTTCTCTCCGTAAAATAATGATGGGCACTTATATAAGCGATTACGGGGGACTTCAAGTCTCCAATATCGTCACAAAGTCCTAACAAGCTTCTTTAGTACCACAGTCATCACTTCACTGCTTCTATCAACATGGTCCATCTTGTCACTTCCGATAATGTGGAGTTCGTAGTCGACAAGGAGGTTGTCGAGCGCAGTGTTCTCATTAAGAACATGCTTGAAGGTACTCTTCTCTTCATCTTTGCCGTCCACAGGAGTAATTTTGATCTTGCTCAGATGTTGGAGAGTCCGATCAATCTATACCTTTGGCCAACGTCTCCTCGGCCGTACTGAGGAAGGTTAGTATCTTAGATATTTACCGATCAAACATTTTTTTCTTTACTCTAGTGGTCCAACCCACGTGCTCACACACCATTGCGCAGGTCATAGAGTACTGCGAACACCACAGGGGTGAACCCTTGCCTAGCGCAGATGCCGACCAGAATCAAGATGAGACCCGCAAGCGAACAACCGATATCAGCGAATGGGACCAGAAGTTCATAACTGTTGACCAAGAGATGTTGTTCGAGATCATCCTCGCTGCAAATTATCTCGATATCAAGTCGCTGCTGTGAGTCACAAAGTTAATAGTTACAACGCTCGCTCTTATCACCTTGAAGCGACGTTGGATGCAAAACGGTTGCCAACATGATCAAGGGAAAGACCCCTGACGAAATCCGTCGTCTCTTTAACATCGTCAATGACTTCACTCCGGAGGAAGAGGTATGTCCCGTTTTTCTCCTTCACTGTTGCTACCAGCTAAATTTTCATCAAAGGCGCAAATCAAAAAAGAGAACGTAAGTCTCAACCAGTTGACTCTTAGAAATCATCTCAAATCTCCTTCAGGAATGGGCAGAAGACCGATGAGAGACCACTTCATAGAGTTTACTGTACCAGCTATCTTTCTATCATTGTGTCATTACCCGTTTCCTTCCTACTGCAGTTCAATTTGCACTCGTAGTTTTCCTATTGAATAATAGTCGTACGCGCGCCACACAGCTAGGTTGTTTGTGCTTACATAAAGTCACAACTACTTCACGCAAACGTACTTCAGTGGACTTGTCTTCCTTTCTGCCTCGTTTATGCCACAAATTCCAACTATACCAGGAACTATCATTTCGCCTCGCTCTGAGCAAGACCGGTGGTTGAAGAGTTATGTAGCGAGACTTTGTCAGATGGACCATGAGCGGTACAGTGCCTAACTGACATACGATCCAGAAGTTCATAATCATCTTTGTCTTTAGATTTCCCGGTAGTCAGCCAGTCAGTTTTGCATTGGAACATTTGCAACAACTGGAACATCGCGAGTGAGTAGCAGACTTTTTCAGTATGAAAATCAGTCTGCGACATCTCTCATTCGTTCTGGCCAGTTACTGGGTGTGCGAGAAGTCTGATGGTGTTCGCGTCCTTTTTTTCCTTCAAACAGACCTCACATCAGGCAGTCAAGCAGTGTACCTTGTGCGCGTCCTCATTCACCTCTATGCACCCCTTTGACGTCACCTAGATCGATAGACGCAATGATTATTACGAGGTTCCAGGGTTCTGGTTTCCTCATCACGAACGACGGAAGGAGCCTTTGGGAGATACCATCGTCGATGGAGAGCTCGTCATTGATGTAGACCCTCGCACCAAGAAAGTAAGCAAGATTGGCAACACCGTTAAATGTTTCTGTTAAAATCTCACATTTTCCTCAGGAGACATTGCGGTTTCTCACGTTCGACTGCCTCGTAGTTAATGCACAGAATGTCATGTCGCGAACACTGGACAAGCGATATGGTGTATGTACTTGATTTCATCAGCCCGCATATCCAGGCGCTAATTGAGTTTGTAGCGTCTCAAAGAATGGTTTTTCAAACCCTTCTCAATGATGATGCAAGAATTTCCCCACATGGCCGCTAGTCAGGCCTTTGAGTGTGTGATCTGGCTTGGGAGTATGACCGTTCTGACACCTCCATTAGCATCAAGGTCAAGAATATCAGCTTCTCCTATGGTGTTGAAGAAGTGTTCCAGGTAGTCATTCCAGCACTACACCATGGCAATGACGGCCTCATCTATACTTGCGTGGAGACGCCATATACGCCAGGTACTGATCCAAACATGTGAGCTTGTGAGCCATGGCTATAGGACGATGCTAATTCCAATTCCAAGACTGAAGTGGAAACCTCCTTCCGAGAACTCTATTGATTTCAAGCTCGTTTTACGGTTCCCACCATTATCAGGTAATATATCGAAGCCAGACTATCACGCGAAACCGTTCTTCGCGCTTCATGTATACTGTGGCGATGAACAGGGACGACCAAAATACGAATCTTACGATGAACTCTTTGTTGACGATGATGAGTGGGAGATGTGAGGACTTTCATCCAATACTTTTTGCAGCTGACGGATAAACCTGCCAGGATGAAGTCATCGGGCGAACAAATTGATGACAGGATCGTCGAAGTTTACTGGGACCCTGTTACTTCCCATTGGCGCAAGATGCGCTTTCGGGATGATAAACTCCATGGTAACTATCGGACGGTAGTTGAGAATATCATCCAAAGCATTGCTGATGGAGTCGAGAAGGATACGGTATGCCATCTATGCGCTGTTCAGGGTCATGTGCTAAATTTAAAGTCAGCTCCTCGAGCGCTCTGCGGCAATAAGACATGCCTGGAAAGCGCGCGCCCGGCCGCAGCAGCCCTCTCAGAGAGGGCCAGACACTGCCACCCAAATGCCATCAAATGGGCCCTCGTTAGGGCATGCCCAACCACCAAATGCTCCATTAAAATATGGCCCTCTCGCCACTTCGCGTTGGAGCAGGGTGTCTGGGCCCCCAGTGTTTGCTGGTATGCATCGCTGATCCACCTAACGCATCGGAACGCTCTCTATTATGATAAGCAACTGGAATTACAAACCATTTGTACGTCCATCGGGTTGTTATCGCCTGTCGCACCCACCCTCCATCAGATCGCCCGTGGAACAACTGAGCGATGTCTCGGTTGTTGTTCTGGGTATGCATCTAGCCGGATGTGGACATGTGGAAGAATCGGCACTACACAATAGCTGGTCTCACTTGATACCCAAAGAATGGAACGCCTCTCGATTTGGCACCATCAATTTGTTTCACCTGATACATTCGCACAATGTGTAGACAGGGTCTTGTTTTGATATCAAAAAACATCAAGTGTACAAAGTCTGGAATGACTGTAAGTACACTAAGTCGTGAGGGTAAATGTCGTGACACGTCGTTAAAGCACAGTCAACATGAATTCGGATGGAAAGCAGGCACGGATGCATGTCTAGTCGTTACAGGTGATGACGGAGATAGGGAAGCAACAAGTACGTAGCGCTTTTGAGTTTGACGCCATTATTAGCGCGAGAACGGAGGAAAGAATATGCGGGAGTGCAAAAGGCGTTGCTTAGGCGTAAATCGTAAAGCTCTGGAACAGCAAGCAAGGAACAGCTTTCCGATGGAGAGGCAAAAACAAGCCTCATGTGCCCAATCTGAAAAGTTTGGGAGATGTACGCGTGAAATTACAAACTGTGAATGGTATGCAAAAGATGCGATAAAATGAGGTTGAAATGGATGAAATCTGAAACGGAGAGTTGTTGGGGTGGCGTCTGCCGGCGGCGGCGGCGAGGGAGTGGAACTGGAGTGGATGGGATTTAAGAGCGAGAAACTGGCAGGAGCTCATTGAAAGATGTTCTGGTCAAGGGAGAAGGAAGAGGCTCCGTCGGAAAAGCGATGATTATCATCTGCGAAGTCACGACACTCTGTGAAAGTGCAGGAGGGCAGTCCGAAAAGCGCGAATGAAGGCCGCGAGATGATGCCTATAGGAGGTAGCGCAAATTCGGAAGGGAAGTTCGAGGTCATGAGAGGCAACATCTGCATCAATCATACTGAAGCGAATGCTTTCTAGAGGAGCTTCGGGTATCTCAGGAGTGGATTCAAGGGATGAAACCGAGGAGTCACGACCGTGTCTCCTGCCAGTGGGAGAGTGAGGAGCCATAGAGAGTACAGCAAACTGACTCATAGGCATAGACTAAATAATGATCTCGACGGTCAGACATCACCACTATCAGTGAATAGTATCAAGGTCTTACCTGGGCGAAGTCTATGGGTGGAAGGTCGTGCAACATCAACGGGGGCGTCTGTGGGCCTATTTGCAGAGCCCGACAGGGTGATGGCGCCGCCCGCGGAGACATACGTGCTGTCCTTGTAGTTCCTGATCTGGTTCAGCCTGGTCCTGGGCCGCATCAAGGTCACGCTGTCCATCAGAAACCCGCCACCACTCAATGTCCGCGAGGACCCTACGTTCAGTCACTTCCGAGTCAGAAGAACGACGAGAGCCATGACCTGCAACACGCGTACGAGCGCTATTTACACTACCATTTGATAGCGAAGTTGGGTATGGGTTCGAGCGAACTGACAGAGATGAGAAAGAACGACGAAGGGAAGGCATTGAATGGGTGCAGTGATGTGACTACGGGTTGAAGGACCTTCCGACCAGAGATTTTAGGACCAGGAGCTGCCTACCGCAGAGCCCACTGGACGATGGCGAAGATGAGGGAGACAAAGATTGTGGGAAACTAAATATTCAGATTTTATAATTTCGGATAAATCATTTAAATGTGACCAGGGGACGATGTGAAGAGTGAGCGTCAGTGAATGTCTAAAGTGGTTCACTCACCAAATTACCAAGACACATTTATGACAACAACTTACATACATACGGTACGTACTTGAGGGAAGCACCGTGTGGGCCCGGGTACCATCAGAAGTACGTCTTGACGACAACGTTGTACTATCAACCCGCACGGCTGTCAAGTCTCACACAGCCTACCATCAACGCCCACGTCCAATCACCGTGTTAATACCCTTTGATAAGACTAACCATGGTCGGGAGACCTGCCAAATGTCCTTCAGTACCTGTTTCATATCAAGGTCTAGACTTGGCCGGGATGTCGTCAAGTATTATAATACACTGGCAGTGTTCACGCCAAGTTCAGCTGATTACCGGCAAATCCAATCGAAAACTCGTGCACGTCTTTTTCGGTCCCCCTCTTCGCACTATGTCAGTATACTGCAAGGCTTTCGTCACAGGACCAGCTTCATGCACGTAATTTCATGCCTGCTGCCTTCTTTACTCAACCAAGCGAATTGTCAAGAGGTATGGAACCGGCTAAATCGTAACCGCAAAACTAAGTCGGATCTCGAGTCGTCTCCGGTACTTATATCCTAGCGACTCGCGCTGCACATCTCACATTTGTCTACCCACCCATACTGCCAACGACGACGATGTACACCATTTACTATGGTCCAGTCATTAACCCTCAATCAGTCACAGACTACCTTGCACTTCCTCAATGTTTAAGTCTGCGTATCTGAACAGGGTAACATCGAATGGGTCGTCGAGGATGTAGAGAGCGCAAAGCTCAATGATGTCCTCACGCAGCACAATTGTACTCCTTCTGACACCACTCTCATTCGTTTAGATGACGGGGAATTCCTTATGCCTGGCTTTGTTGATACCCACACAGTCAGTCCAGTACCCTATCAGAGAGTTCATATCTTGACCCATCTTCTGTATCTGTAGCATGCATGTCAATTCCCTAACCTCGGCGTGTAAGTATTCTCACTCTATTATCTCCGACCTCTCCTTATACGCCTCTTTCAGTGGTGGGGAGATGGAGCTCCTTCAATGGCTCGACAACTACACGTTCCCGACGGAGGCTAGTTTCAAGGACGTCGAATATGCTAAACGCACTTATCCTCATGTCGTACGGCGTATAATCAACTCGGGTGTAGGTGATCGGTCTATATGCCCGGTCATCATTTTGACGCTGAATTAGACGACGACATGCTGTTATTACGGTAGTTTGCATCTAGAAGCGACCAAGGTTCTAGCCGGCCTCGTTCACGCCGCAGGTAAGGTTATCCTTGTCGCATCCGAACGTCTAGCTGACGAGGTGCAATAGGTCAAAGAGCGTTTGTCGGGGTACGTATCCTTCTGGAAAGCTACACCAAATTCTAATCGCTTGATTTGCACATCAGAAATGTAACATGAATCAGAATTCTTCACCCAATTACATCGAGCCGTCTGCCCAAGAATCTGTCGACACCACCTTGGCTTTAATCAGGCACATCGAAGAGCTACCGAAAGCTGCTTGCGGCGAGACATTGCTACATCCCATCCTCACCCCGCGTTTCGCCATCTCATGTACCGAGGAACTCTTGACGCGTCTCAGTGAAATCGCGCAGAAGAACCCAAAGCTCGCCATTCAGACGCACATCTCAGAGAATAAATCCGAAGTTCAACTGGTTAAACACCTGTTCAAGACTAAAAGTTACGCAGAGACCTATGACAAGTTTCATTTACTTCGCAATAACACTGTTTTGGCACACGGCGTCCAACTCACCGAGGATGAGATGGTGCTTATCGCTAAACGTGGTTCGGGGGTGGCACATTGCCCGACGAGCAACTTCTATCTGAGCAGTGGCATGGCTAGAGTTGGCATGCTCCTGGATCATAATGTGAAGGTTAGTCCTTCGTTTCCCAATAGCTAATTGCTATAACTAACTTCATCTTCGATCAGGTTGGACTGGGCACAGATGTCGCTGGCGGCTATTCCCCATCCATACTCACTGAGATCCGGCACGCCAGTATCGCATCCAAGATGCTCGCTATACAAGCCGATGACAAGAAATGCAAGTGCGATGGAGGCCACTCGGAGTCATCATCATCAGGCGAAGAAGACAGTCATTCGCGCAGTCGTCGCGGTCACAATCAAGATAGCGATGAGAAGCGGTCTGTACGGTTCACCAATCAGAAACTATCTATTGCTACTCTCTTGTACCTCGCTACTCTTGGTGGGGCGGGAGTTTGCTGTCTACAGGACCGTATCGGCTCGTTTGAGCAGGGGAAGGCGTTCGATGCGCTCCTGGTAAGCATCCGAGAAGACGATACGGGGAACCCTGCGGTGTGGGGCTACAACCCTGATCGCGACTTGACCCATGGTGTCACTGCGCAGAGCGCGGACAAGAACTTGATAGAATGGTTGGAACGCTTTTTGTTCTGCGGAGATGACAGGAACATTAAGAAGGTGATCGTACAAGGGAGGACGATTGGTGGACGGGATTACCATCCATTACAGTAAATACCCAGTCCGGATGTATGATTTGGATGTATAACTGCACGTTTATAGTAGTAATAGTCCCTGAGAGACTCTTGTGCTCTCATCAGTGATCATCCCTGATATGTAAGAATACAAAGCATGATAGATACAGCGGTTGGTGATAAATTATCCGTCCTTGTCTTTCTTGTAATCCCCGAACTCCCATTTAAAACAGTCCTATGAACAAGGTGTCAGAGGAATGAAATATAACGAAAGCATTCCCAGAACACTAACCACACAGTCCTCTTCTTCACGGGCGACAGGTACATCCCACTCATTCCCGTCTTCATCCGGCCAACTATCTTCCAGGTCCAAAACTTCTAGAATAACTTCCTTGATGACATGCTTACGCAAATCAACATGCCACCCCAGTTTCTGGACAGTATCATATACGATGGTTTTTCCCAGATGACATCTTGTCTCAAGAGCATACCCAGCCTGAGCGCATGGCGAGGCAACACCAGTACACGCTCCCTGAGGTATCGGATCGGCATTATGGTATATATGTGTGATAGGCACCGGAGGTCGGGAAGAATTTCCAATGGGGGGCGGAAGTGGGAGATGAAGACGGTTCGCTGCCATTCTTTCACCAGGAGCCTCGAATGCAACAGCTGGTAATCCAAAAGTAGAACCAAGGAGAGAAGCAAGACTTCCTCCGAGACTATGGCCGACAAGCCATATATCAGCGAAAGGGTATAGAAATATCAGATCTTTCACAAGTTTCTGCGCGATGCGAAGATGTGAATCTATGTGGTGGTTGATGGAGATGATCGACTTACGACGCCGGTGGAATAGAAGAGGCTGTCCTGTATGAGAGCTTTGGACAAGCATGTGTCATCGCATCGTTGGTGTAGGGTTGACCAGGAATAACAGTTGCAGACCGTAGAGAACACCCATGAGAAATCAACGCGGGCGCAACAGCACGAGAAGAGTAGATTATCGTTTAGTTTATCTTTCTTTGATGTAGGTCCTTGAAGTGTGGTTCCTTTGATTGCGAGTACGATTGTAGAACTATCTCTAGAAGTGAAAACGTGGCCACGGAATCCGTCTTCGTCAGTATCCCACCCGAATGGAAAGCTCTAAAAGGGTTGATAAAGAGTGAGCATAAGTAGCAGGGAGACGCACTCACAGCATTGACGTCCCAGGATGAATCGAGGTCGTACCAGTTCTTGTGACCTGGAAGTTGGTACGCATTGGCAGTCATGCGTGCCAATTGTGAGAGTGTATGCCTGTCTTCTACGTCTGGTCCTGGGACTACCATCTGTTCCCATTCGATGGGCTCAGTCTCGGCATGAAGAAGTGATCGTAACCGAGCGTGCTCGTGAGCATCGAGAGATTTCGGGCGGTAGACAGTTATTGGTCGGGTCTTTAGAGAGATTGCGGGTGGCTCGGACGGTGGTGTAATATATGGAGCGATGAGAGGGAGTTGATCGTCTGCAACAGGAAGATTGAATTGATTGTGGAGATCGAAGTTGACCCGGTTTGGGGCGACAGTTGCGTCGGAGGCGATGACAACTCGAAGGATGTGAAGAAGAGTTGTGATATGAAGCAGATCAGGATACATGTTAGATATTGTGATAAATCATCGAGAGAATGTTAGGTGAGGACAGCGACCTACTACTCTCCTGCTTTGCTCTGCCGAAGTACTGTCTGACATAATTTTAAATGGGAGGCTGACCACGTGAACCGGTGTCTATCTCTTACCAGGGGCATCTCTCGTCCAGTCACTATTCGACAGTTCAAACTAGGGTCATTCACTGTCTCGTTATTCATCCACTCGCCCACGCCCATAGCGCTCCGAGATCGAATGACCGTATTTTACTAACCATGCGGATGCGGGAGTGATTTCCATGCTACGATCTTGTAATGAGCGGCAGAGGTAGATTGACAATGCTCGAAGAAGCGAAGTGCTTGACAGAGATACACCGGTTATGCCCTTGTGCTCCGATTACTATGGAGTTTGCGAAGCGAAGGACTAGATCTTTCCTGGCCGGGTTGTTGCGTTTGACAAGTCAAGGGTCAGGAAGGGTCGAATGACTATCTGTGACGAAAGGCATATGTCGATAATAGGGTTGTCGACTTGTCTTTCCTGATGGTGTTTTTCCCGTACAGTTGGTTAAAAGTCAAGAAGATCCATTGCTGTATGCGCGACACATTACTGCAGGTATCAATCTCCTGCACTTTTTTCCTGTCAGTGAATACCATGGCCATTCCATTACTCCTGTCCAGACTACAAAACCATTTGATACCAGTGCCCACGAATGTCATCCGGGGAAGCACCCTGAGCACCTTTCCCTTTCTCGTCCTTCCAACGCAGGGTCATCCCAAGACAAATCGGTGTGATTTAGCAAAGGTGAAGTGGTCAGCACCGTGGTAGCGTTCTTCAAGTTAAGTCATGCACAAGGCAGTAGCACTATCCTGCGTCCCTGCTGGGGTTGCTACCTTGACACTCTAGATCTATACTATACACGATATGGATAATTTATCGGTGTTCGACAAACTACTTAAGGCTTAACTACAACGAATATTAATGATACCAAAATTATACAGTATTCTTCACAATCCACTCCCTAATAAATGTACTGCTCAATTTTGTCTGCTTCAACATCTCCATGTCCTCATGGTCCAGCTTTTCGCTTTCTGAAGAAATAACGTCGATGACGAATGTACGGAGGGGCGGCAATGACTCGGCGGAACGTTTTTTGTCAACTGTATGAGTGTCAGTAGATAATTCCAGAAAACCGTTGAGGTACTTACTTGACTCTGCACCGGCCAGAGTCTCCACACTGACTACCAGCGCCTGAATATTAGGATCCCAACCAGTAGGACCATACACATCCCGTATTGCAACGAATTCATATTCAAGGTCAGGGCGGAAGAACTGCAGGAAAGAGCGTGTTCTTTCAATGCGTACGGTCATTGACTGCAAGACATGCTTATTCGATTTATTCTTCAACAGCTCGTCATCTCGAGGATAAGTTCAGTCGCAGGAGCGACAGCTTACAAGGCATTATCGTACCTGTAATACCGATAATAACCTTGCTACTGGCTATCCAGGCTGCCATGCTAAGCAGTATTTTGTGTCCTGCATGCAAGTGATCGAAAGTGCCACCAAGCGCGACGACAGGGTAGGATGACGAGGAATTATCACCGCTAGGAGTGACATATACGGAATGCTTCACGTGAGCTTCGATGGATTTATCTGGAACGACAAATACTTTGGGAAGGGTCTCAATAGAGTCAGGGATATGGGGTACAGGGGGGTCTTGATGATTCCACCATGAGGAGTGTGTACGGAATGAGTGGAGAGGGACTCACCGCCCTGGATTAGGAAGCACATATCCATACCACTCCCAAAATTAGTTGGGAACCTTTCTGAAGGATCCTTGAGCATGATGCTAACGTCCAGTAAGATCTTTCCCAAGTCCTGTGCTGTCTTGGTTGCTTTGACATAGACGTATGTTAGAAGCCTTTGGACATTATCCCACTGTTTTACGCGGTTGGATGGCGATTCTGCTGTACGGAATAGCTGAGAAACCAAGACGATGGTTAAGGCTTCTGTAGTAGCCGCGGTGACAGAGGCAATTGCTGGGCCCAGTTGATGAGGGGCACTGATGTCGTGTAGATGGGCAAATAGGACAGTACGTTTAATACTGCTCATGTTAGAAAATCTACTTGCAGGATGCTCCGAAAGCAATGCTTTTGTTGTTTCTTATCCATTGGCTAGTGATGGCGAACTTGGATGACACGATCGTGGTCAATACTCTAAACGTGAGAAAATAGATACTATTTTAATCAAGATGTGTGAGAACCAATTTCCCTTTCCAACCATACATTGGCACGACGTGTACATTGGCATGATGGGTGGACGTCAACGCCCTCGACGTTCTCAACGGCCTACTCGAGTCTTACACCTTCCTTTCTCTATATCGCGCTCACCGCGCTCACTAGTTGAGACATTTGCTTCAAGCTGCATTCTACAGAGTCACCAATTAATAACAGCGGGCGGCTAGCTTCTCCTGTTAAATAATATTTTCATGGCTTCATCACCACAGATCTCACTTTCTTTCTCCCCATCTTCTTCGAGCTCTGTCACTGCTCCGAAGAAGCACAGTCCTACTCACTTACCATTACCGTCATCAAACTTCAGCGCTGCTCCTGTACAACGCCTTCAGGACAGCGCGCAGGCTCTTCACAGGTCTGCAAGCTTGGGTTCAAAATCAGCAAGTTTACACAATCGTTCCACATCTAATGCTGCTACTCTTAAAACAACTTCCTTACCTCGGGGTCCCCGAGCCTATCCCTTGTCATCCCCTCCGACTGTCACCACTTTTCAACTACCTCAAATCCCAATTCCAAGTACAACTCATGCAGGTGGCATTCTACCTTCCTCGTCATTCTTTCACCCTTCTAGACCAATTCATTCTCGCCCTTCATCATCCATATCCTTGACCTCTAATGATATCCTTCCTCATTTCCATTCGGCTCCCCCAGACCAACACCCTTTATCTAGCTTGACTACCCGTATCTCTCACGAGTCTGACCTGAGGAGCTATGGCGATCCTGCTTCCATAAGAGACGCCAGTGGTCAACTATCTAAACGGCTAAAACAAAGTCGTGAACCTCTACTTCCCCTCAACAACAAACACGTTGTTGCAAGTGCTAGCGCTCCTGTCCGCACTTCCATGCACTTAGATCCTTCTTATAAGATAACTAGTACAAACCGAATGCGAACCAGCTTCGAACGCATGTTCCGCGGTCTCAGCTTCGATAGCATAGGGAGACCGAGTAGTAGCCTCGGTCATACTATGAGTCCCCGCTTATCTTATGCAGAAGAGCACTCACCTGTTGATAGCTTATCACCCCGTCCACACCGAATAAAATCTTCTCCTTCCCCGCCACTCATTCGCATTGCTTCTAGCAATTCTCGATCATTCTCTCCAACTCCAAACCATATCTTTATATCAGTCCCTCCCGATAATCATGTGCCACTCTCTGCGATGCCCAGTGTTCCTATGCGACGCGTATACCAGCAGCATCCTTCAAACAATCGATTCTTTTGCAACGGCCGACTACTTACAGGTGGCGATTCTCCTTGGGCTTTTATTGCGTCTCTCACACTCGTACTTGGCCTATCTGGAGTCTGGTTTGGAACAACATGTGTATGGTATTGGCATAATGCAAGTCCCGCTGTCGCAGCGGTGGGAGCGTACATGACCTTGCTGACTGTGTCCTGCATGCTGAATACGGTGGGTAATTAAAATTGTTTGTGACGCCATCGCCCGCTCAATAATTTGAAGGCCTGTCGTGATCCTGGCATCTTACCTCGTAATCTAGACTCGGATCCACCTTTCCCTCCTACGTCACCTTCAGATGATGCTGTCAGGCAACCTTTGCCTCGAGATATCAAGGTACGCGATGAAAGGTGAGTAATTAGTCTCTAGTAAGCCGATATGTATGATGAACACACATGCGCAGTGTACGTACCAAATACTGCTTAACGTGCAAAACGTATCGCCCGCCTCGCTCTAGCCATTGCAAAATGGTACGTGATTTTGTTACCATCATAATGAACTGTTACACAACTTCTGACAGTGTGATAACTGTGTCGATGGCTGTGATCACCATTGTCAGTGGGTAAATAACTGTATTGGGCGGCGCAATTATACCTTTTTCTTTGCGTTCCTGGTATCTGCTGTAAGTACTGCGAACCTCAGCCCGACCAGTACAATAGTAATGTTTGCCAGGTCTTAACCCTATGCCTCGTAATCTGCACATCCGCCTTACACCTCTATCTCCTGACTCGTCGAGATGATATCGAATTCAGCAGTGCGTTGAGGGAAGGCGCAGGTAGTGCTGTGGCATTTTCGTTAGCTATCACTGTTATATGGCCCGTTACAGCCCTCCTTGTCTATCACATGAGGGTGAGCTCCAAACTTTCCCCCTCATACATAGTGGTTTGCTCACTGGAACATTTGGCGCAGCTATTATTGCTAAACATTACCACTATTGAACAAGTAGGTCGCGGACATCGACAGTCCCTGCACTTTACTGATGGTGTGGACACAGATTAGAGCTCAAGCGCACAAGTCTCTTGTGCCAGGTCCTGTTCCTCCCAATCCATATTCATATGGTTCATGGCGACACAACCTCATGGAAGTGTTGTGCCGACCAGCAGGATTTTCATGGCTCGATGCTCATGCTCCTGTTACTGAAGACAAACGGCGGATAAACCCTGGTCTTGAAGATGCGAGTCCGAGGTGGGAGGAGACAGACGCTAGAAGAGCCGCGGAAGAAATCGTCGCGATTTAAAATTGGAAGTGCTTCTAGATCTATCCCTTGCAATTCAATTTTTGGCTTGCACTGCTCCACCTTGTGCTTCCATACACCCTGAGTGTGAACAAATTATCAATGGTGCGAAAAGATAATTTTTGACCGCAGAGAGCCGAAATTTCCATTGGTTGAACGTGAATTTATGTGAATTTCTGACAGCAGCTTGAGAACGTGGTCGCCGTCAACATGTACGTACAACTCGGCAGTGTCACGCATTCGCATAATTGAGTCAGCGAAGGCGCTGGCATCAGAACGTAGCGTGTGGAACTCGCGCACATGGTGTACAAGAATGGCCTCGACCAGCGGGCCGGAGACTGAAATTGTATCGGAGATTTAACATCATGATACGGCACTCCATGCCATCACCCTCATACTCGCATCTCAAGTCGTCAACCCCTCACGCGGGTGTTCAGAAACGCATTCAAGGTACGAAACCAACAAATTTGCAGGCGGACAATCCGTTCTACTAACAAAGTTGTTCAGTTGTTTAGGCATTTCGTCACCGGCTCTGTGATCCACTGTACGTATAACCTTCGGTTGTATGCCATTTCGGAGCCATTCAGCCTGGTTACAGTAGCAATTGTTATAACCGGCTGACGAATGGAACCTGCTACTGTACAAGACCCAGTGAACGAATCGCAGTCAGTGCCGCAGCAGCCGAATCCACAATCTGCAAAGCCGTCCTCAAGAAAGACACGGCAGAAGAAACAAACAAACTCTTCGGAATCTTCGCGCCCCGCGCCGAACTCATCTAACTCCCGCCGACCGTCATCAGGCCGACGGGGCAGCAATAACGCTACTACAGTCGAGAATCCTCAAACAACGAGCACTGGTACAGGATTTTTCTTTGAACATTTTTGATCGTGATTATTTACACTGCTCCGTTAAGCCGCTCGGCCTGCTACTGATCAGCATCAACAAGACGCCGCGCGTTTTCGAGGCATACCGCTCCCTTCCTATCCAGCCCCTCTTCATTACATGATGAATCACAATTACCATCCCATGAACCCATCCCCTTTCACCCAACAACACCCTTCCGGGGGCTATGCTCCAACCGGCTCTGTTAATGGCGCGACTGGCCCTGGTATGCCCAGTCACTCCGCTCAGTATTATCCCATCCACCCGACGTATCCACCCGCTCCACATGGCTATGCCCCGTATTATCCTCAACAAATGATGATGTACGGTGCACCCCGTTCCAGTCCAACAGTACCAGAACAGCCCCAGCCATCTAGCGCAGCATCGTCCGTACCAGCTTCTACCCCTGCGGTGATTGGTAAGCGGAAAAGAAAGTTGGAGCCCTCGCGTAGCAAGGTCACCGTGGAGAAGGATTCGGATCAAGAAGGTCCGTCAGGGAGTGATGTTCCGGTAAAACGAAGCACTCCCCCTGCTACGCCGACTACGTCTGATTCGAAGAAGCGTACAAAAACACAAAGAGCTTGTGATAGCTGCAGAAGTCGCAAAATAAGGTGCGGTTGGATTTTTTCCTTGGTGCTGTCTGACTCAAATACTTGCTTCCTTTTATCGTTCTCAGATGCGACGTTCTTCCAGATTCAGAACCTCCGCTGTGTCAGCACTGCAAACAATATGGGTTTGAGTGCACATTCTTTTTGCCCATAACAGAAACGCGTTTCAAGAAGAAAAAATTGGAAGAAGAAGCCGCAGAAAAAGACAAAGAAAAGGAGAAGTCCACGGACACTCGACGAAATACGTCGTCTCCTCAAGCTGAATCCGGAGATCTAAGAGTTTTTGGTTTGTCTTATGTACCTCGTTTTTTTCTGTTTGATCTAATTTTTTTTTCAGGACCAACAGCTGCTGTACATCTTTTGCATTCACAACCTATAATTTCTTCCCGGATATACGAGTCTTATGACCAACGTTATCACCACACTTGGGAAGTATCAAAAAACGGCGACGGCGTAATTACCGTCCAAGATGTTCCAGGGGATGAGAAACAAGTTTCTCATCCAAAGCCCATCGATTTGCGACTCGAACCCGAAGTCCTCCAAAATCTCCTTAATGCTTATTTCAATGAGATTGCCCCTCTCTTGCCTGTTGTATCACAAACAGAATTCCTGGCGAATCCTTCTCCTTCTCCCATTCTCTTGTATTCTATGTGCCTGGTTGCTGCTGCAAGGAGGGAGGTGCCGCAGAGTGTATTTGACTCCATTCGATATGCGGTCAATGGCGTGATCAAGGCTGAAGATGTTTTATCTACAGCCTCTATCGCGAACGTGCAAGCCTTACTTATTCTTAGTATGGTGGGTGACAGCCATTCTCAATTCGTTCCGAATGCTCTTTCGGCACTCTGGATTCGGTTGGGTACGGCGATCCGAATGGTAGGTTTTTTGTTGTCAACTTACTTTTGGATCTAATCGAGCATGCCAGGCTCAAGACTTGGGGCTTCACCGAGCAGAGTCGGTCAAACAGAGCGTTGAGCTGCGAAGACGTTTGTGGGGCGCATGTGTCATTTGTGACAGATGGTATGGATATATTGGGATGAGTCAATCAATCGCTGACTATTTTTGAAGGACAAGTTTGACGTATGGCCACCCATACATGATTGATGTACAAGACTGTGATGCTAGGCTTCCTTCATCCGGCGATCCCAATGATTTATACATGGATGAACTGGTCAGGTTGAGCGTGATACTGGGAAGGGTGCTCAAGACCATTTACAGGTCTGTAAATATACATTTTTTGTTATCACTGTGAAGTTCACTTGCGCAACTGTCTATAGCCCGTCTGGCCTGATGTTTACCACGGATGATATGCTGTACAGCCTACTGTCCGACCTCGAGTCGTGGAAGAAAAACCTCCCAGAGAACCTACAATATCGTGGTACTGACACACCCCAGGATGCTGGTACGTGGTCGCTTGCTCTTGACGTTTCTTGATGAAGGTCTAATCACAATGTCCCAGGGCTCTTGCACCTCCTGTACTGCTCGGTGTGCATGATTTTCTGGCGGGTTTTCATGCGCATATCTTATGCTTGCCCCGCACATCTGAAATTCGGGTTAACCGTCGAGACATGGACTTCTTTAGTTCAACTGACCAATGAATCGATTGATTGGCTTGATACTCACGAACGAATGTATGACGTTTGGTTACTAGTCCCTTACGCGGCAACGTCCTGCGCACTTGTCCAGGTTTGTACTCAGATGGCATTTATATTCTTGTGCTAATTGTATTGTAGTACCATACATGGGCAAGGCGGCAAGATGCTGAAGCGGCTACTAAGCTTAGAAAGCTTCGGGATTGCGTTCGGAGATGGGAAGGTTCCATCTCTCCCGACCACATGTCTGCCCGACGAAAGGTAGCTCCCGACTTTCCCATGCTATCTCTCGGCATCATTTGATTGATTCGTGTTTTAGACAGCCGAAATTATTACTCTTCTGTATGAGGCCACTCAGGGTCCTCCCCTCCCTCTTGACCAAGCACCTCTGTTGAATCCTACGGGCGGTGTAAAGGGTAAACGGGTTTTGAGTGGTCTGGAGTATAAGAAAGATCCTTCGCGTCCTGGTGGAGGATTCTTCGTTGCGCACGGTGAGGCTCGCAGTGGTGATTATGAGGGTGTACCTCGGGGCACGATCGTGACGTCATCTGATGATGATGAAGCAGAAGGTTCGTCTTAATGCAGCGACTAGAATCTATAGAGACGCGACTAAGCTGGTTGATTGCTAGCGGGAGACACTGAGAATTCGCAGCGGCCTGGCTCGTCGCTGGTCACTATAACCCCACTTCCATCTACACGTGGTGATGGGGCTAGCTTCCCTAATATGAACCCTGTTTTGAACAGTGTCAAGAACGACACGCCTAGTAGCGTGCAAGTCCTCAACGTGCTTGACGTTCCGCAGGCGTCAAATACGCTTGAGCAATTCGCGATGGCCGATGTTGGCCTCCTTGAGGGAATCCCTGGAGGTATGTTTGACTGGGGTATGTCCTTCTGTTTCACTCTGAAATACGTGATGGTGTTTTAATTGCGTTAGGTCAATGGGACTCTTTCTTCTCTCGGTTCAATCCATCCACTAGTGTTGGGCGACAACAACAAATAGGAGTAAACACACCATCGGTCTAGTCAATTGCAGCAGACTGTATAGTTAGCATGGACACGTCAATCATCTTTATGGTTCCGAAGTATGGAGGAACTCTAATTTTATTCTGATTGTATTATTATGCCGACACATTTGTTTGAAACTTTGAATTTTTTATACGAACGTTGACTGTTAACGGAGCTGTACATTCAGACTTTACCATAACAGTGAACACCTATGTTTTGTGTACACTAGCTAGGGATGGACTTGATGTGCAGTGGGGTCCGGGAAGGAAGGGTCTCAAGGCAACAGCGACCCTGAAGGCCTCAGACCATTTTTGTACAGAAGAATAGAAGCAACTCCGTTTCAGGCCCTAGATCTCATGATGCGGCTCCAAGACAGACCACTCTTTCACTTTCCTCTTGCAGATCCCAGGAGGGTCTAAAAAAATTATCAATAGGTGGTTGGAATGAAACCTATCTTGGTCGGAGCACCAAATATCAAGCGACAGTACTGTATGTTTTCTTCCAAAACCTTCATGTCAATCGTTAACAGTGCCGCATACTACTAGACCTGTCATAATAATCGCTGGTCGTTTACATCACTAGTGGTGCTTTCTTATGGCACAAATTGCCAGCAATTCTTCAAACCAACCACCGAGAATCTCACAGCTTCTTCCTACTGTAAAATGCTCAAGCTGCTTGCAGCCAGTCCCGCTCGCTGAGCTCGGTGACCATTCATGTCCACCACAGCCTCCTCCTACCTTACTGTCCCTTCAGAAACCCCCCATGTCCCCAAAATCAACAAACTCTCTTCTACCACAGAGGTTACAGAATATTCTTGTTTCTAATAGGGCCGGAGCGTTACAACAACAGCAACTCGCGACTTCCCGCACCCCGCCCCCTCATGCTCCACTCAGGTCTTCCGAACATGATCCTTTTCAGCGAATACCCCCAACTGTGCATTATAATTCAGGTGCTCCTCGCATCAACAGCCCGGCTAGTCCTCAAATACCACAATCTATCCTTCTCAATCGAGCAACATCCATTGATAAACCCCATGTTCATTTTCCAACCCAATCCGCTCCAGAACGCGTCACTACTCCCATTCGAATAGCAACTCCTCCCGTATCCACTAGGACCCGTACTCCTTCGAATACAACAAGCCCTAGTTCCAGATCACCCCTTGGTGTGTCGTCTTTCCCCAATCCTTTCGAAGGTGACCCACGTCGGTCGGGTGCATCTGAGCCTATAGTGGGCCGCTCAGGAACTGCATCACCAGCTCGGAGAGAAAATATACCCGTCATACCACAGGCACCGCCCCCATCCTCCAGGACAAGAACGCCATCAAATACCCCTTCTCACACTTCCATCATTCCGCCGAGTCTCACTCCGCGTCCGTCATTTGATCGCTCACGTACATCTACCCTTACATCTAGGCCATCACAGGACAAACCTCGCCCCTCTTTTGATGCCACTGCTAGACCTTCGTTTGATGCGCAACGTCCTTCCCTCGACGTATCTCGACCTTACCATCCTACCGATGCGCGACTGCAGCCTGGGTCAATCCCGCGTCCGCCCCACAGTCCTTCAACACTCCCTCCTTCACGGGGTGTGCCTTTTCCATCGTCTGCTTCTGCACCACAACCACCACCCGCAACCCGCTCGCCAGTGCCAGATAGCGAACGTAATATTGACACAAAATGCGGAGGTGAGGCTGGTATGGCCGGTGTTGGACGGAGAGGGTTTGCAGCTGTGACACGAGCTGCGATGGTTGCTACATCTCAATCTCACCTGGACAGTCGTCGAACAAATGCTCCCAAGTATCTGGACCTCAACACTGCTATGAACCATGTCATGCGAGGTAAGTGTCTTCCTTCGATACCTTTTCTTTCATATATTATACATCTTCGGTGTTTATATTCCTTCGTCCCATATATAATTATGGACCAACCTACTTCTTCATATCGTTGTTTTGCGGCAATGGACCGTCGAGATAAACTCCTATCTTTCAACAATAAATTATTTTGCGTGGCTGTTTGATCGCATTTGTCCCCACTTTTTTTTATTCAATATATACTCACCGATTCTGCGTTTTCAGCCGCAATGACACCCCCGCTCTCTCCAAACTCGGGATACTCTCATTCACCCGTCTCTCCCCATCCCGTGTCGCCATTGTCGCTTCACCATGCGACACCACTCACACCTCATGACAAGGCTGGGACACAGTTCCTCTCATCGTCCCCAAATCAGAAACTCGCTCCTCTTTCGTCATCCCCTGCTGATATCCATATTGTCACTCCATCACGATCGCCCTCGCCAATTTCGAATCCTTTCTCACGACGTCTCAGCGGGGAAACTGTGAATCAATCACCATTTGCAGCTGTTGCTGTTCGCCTACCATTTCTCGACGCATTCGATAAAGAACCTGTAAACCACGGTTGCGATGATTCTGACGATGAGAGCGTGTATACAACACATACGGCCGAACCAGGGAAGGGTCGTAGAAGCGGTACAGCACCCATGTCCCCGTCTGCTGATTCAGAAGTGGGGTTGGCCTATGCGGATGATTCTGACAACGACACACCTGTGGTAATGCCACTCGATATTCGCAAGTCAAATGTAGTATCTGGGATCAATAAGGTCCAGTTTCCAAGTATCGAAGATAGGCATCAGTCTTCCACGGTTCAGAAGCCGTCATCGCGGAAGGCTTCGGCTTCGTCTGCTCATGCTGCATCTACCTCGCGAATCATTGATGCAAGTTCTAGCCGTACGCGCAGCGCCTCATCTGCCACCCACACGACAACGCGATCTGCTGGAGCGTTGGAGCGTGCAATGGAAACGCTAATTGAGGAAGGTGCATCTGTCTCGGTCCTCGCTTCAGGTTCAGTGCTTGCCTCAATGACTGGGCCCTCCGGGGGTCGCGCTTCAGGAAAGCCCATTCGGTCGAATACAGTACCAGGCCCTGCGTCACCGGAAAGCAGACCACCAAAGCTACCAGCGCGGTCCTATACAAGCCCGCACCATCCCCATATTCATTCCGAGCCCGTAGGTGTAGCAGGCCAAGTCGGGCGAGTACGGGAACGGTCTAATACAAAGAAGGACCGCATCTGTGCGAGCTGCGATACGAAGGTCAACGATGGGAGGTGGATTCAGATGGACGGTGGGAATATCTTGTGTGAGCGATGCTGGAAGAACATGTACCTTCCCAAGGTATGTATCATGTGGCTGATTGCTGTTTCCATCTAACAAGTTTCACTATAGTGCCGCCGGTGTAACCTTCCTATTGAGAAGCAGGCTGTGTCGTCTTCCGACGGTCAACTAAAAGGCAAATATCACAGGAATTGTTTCAACTGTCACGTCTGTCAGGTGAGTCGTGTGGTATTTACGACTATGGCTGGTTTTTGACTATCACCTTGCAGAAACCCTTCCCAGATAAGGAATTCTACGTGTTTGATGGCAAACCGCTATGTGCATACCACTACCATGAGGCAAACGACTCCCTCTGTGCCGCAGCCTCATGTGGCCAGCCAATAGAGGGTCCTTGCGCAGTCACTCATGCTGGAAAGCGGTACCATCCAGATCATCTTCTTTGTGAGTTTGAGAATGGCTGCAGGGAGCGGTTGGCAGAGTATTGGGAGGTAGATGGGCAGATGTTGTGTGAGAAACACGCTCCATTAGCTGGGGGCAGTAGCTGTGCCTCTTCGAGAGGCAATAGTCCTGATCCGCAACGCATACGTGACGAGGGGCGTGCGAGGAGGCGTATGACGCGATTCATCGACCTCGGGGTTGTGGAAGAGGAGGACGTCGACATCCGGTGAACATGATGATGGACCTTGACATATGCATTAATCTTATTCTTCATTTTCTTTCTTTCTTTTTCCTGGACCATTAGCAAGTGTACTCTCACATCTTACACAGGTTATATTACCCCTTCATTCTCTTGCAGTCGATATACCGCATATTTTTTCTTGATACCATTTTTAAGGGACTATATCAGACATGGACATCTTCTCCATCTTGTCCGTTGTCCAGCATTAGGATCTAGTTAATAGTTAATAGCCATACATCTAGCTGCATCACAATTCATGTACTTGCACTGCAGATAGAAATTGTCAATTTTACGATTGACGCGTAGTTTAAATTTATCCTCACTCTTAACCAACATTATCATCCATCGGGCTTAAGCTTCACTCTCGTCCGAGGCTCAGTCACGATATGTCCTTTTCTTTTCTTGCTCGGTGCTGTGAAACAGTAAAAAGTCCATTCTCTTTACTTGGTACGTGAATGCTTTATTGTCAACATCCTTTTTTTTAAATCATCGTTCCACAAAGGTTCCGTGCGGACTGCCACCAAACGTGCTGGAGGAACAGTTCGAAACCATGGAGGATCGCCGGGTAAGCGTCTGGGTCTCAAGAAGTTTTCTGGTACGTTCCTCTGGCTCGCATACCCGCCTCGCCAATGCTAGAGATATACTATGCAGACCAGTACGTCATTCCCGGCAACATCATAGTACGACAACGAGGAACGCAATTCCACCCAGGACAGAATGTACGTATCCTTCCTACCCATCGAAAGGCAATATTCATATGTTCCTTAGGTCAGAATGGGTCGCGACCATACTATTTATGCTACCACCCCGGGCTTCGTACGATTCTACAAACAAAAGTGGCTACGAGGAGACCGAAAGTTTATTGGTGTAGTTCTGCATCGCGGCGAGAAGCTTCCTAGGGATGAAACTTCGCTAGGTCGCAGTCGATACTTTGGCCTCGTCGACTTGAATGCTTTTCCTAAGAGGGGCCCATCATCACAAACCGGTGCATAAGTGGGTTTTGATATGCCTGCGGTTTCTTAAGATGTCGGCTACACAACCGTCGTCGCATTTCTACACCCGTTGCACTCAGCATTGTGCATCAGTGGTGGGCGGCGATGCACATTTTTTGCTTTCACATAGCACATGGTGATATTTTTAGTGCATCTTTTATATATAGATGACAATCTCATATGCATTGCTATTGCTGCGTTTGTCCCCATCATCTGAGGTTTCTTTCCGACCATCATGTCGTTTCAACTCTCCATTGACACCGTTAGACCTGCAGGTACGTGTCGCTCTAGTGATTGTCAGTCACTGCACACATAAAACTCTAGAATTCCCTGCTGAGGAAACCATCCTTGCTCTTGGTCGTCAAGTGTTGGAGTCCAGCGAGACCTGGAAAGTAGGCAAGACCTTTTCAAAAGGCACCGTTCAAACACTTTCCCGCGCGAAGGGACCAGGGGACGGAGCCCCTTGGCATTGTAGAGTTTCCAATCACACCGAGAAGGATGCGACGTTCGATGAGTTTTGGAGCAAAATTGGCGTTAACAAAGCTGAGAACGAGAAGGAGTAAGTTTCCCGTCGTCGTCCAACAATAGCCTAAATGTTTATGCTATCAAGGTTTATCTCTGCTATCAAGAAAGTGACGCTAGTCAAGCGAATCTCAGAGACTCAATCCATCTGGACGATGTACTACACTTTCCCTCCCCCTGTTTCTCCGCGTGTTTTCACTGTGTTGCAAACAATACACTTCAGCGAGTCGGCTCCAAGGACTGGGTATGGCTATTTGAACCCTTTTTATCGTCCTCTGACACGAAGCATCTAGGTTGGTGGTTTCGATTCCAGTTGATCTGTCTGGGCCAGGTGACGAAGATCTTGTCAAGTTTGAAGAGAAAGGTACAAAGGGACGATATGTCTCTGTCGAACGCTTGCTCGAGTTAGACGATGGCACAGTAGAATGGCGAATGGCGACGTCCAGTACGCCTGGAGGAAGTATTCCCAGTTTCATCACGGAGGGCAGTATGCCAGGCCAGATATCTGCGGTGAATATCATCTCATCTCATGTACCGTGAATCAAGACTGATGTTACCTTCAGGATGTTCCTCACTTCTTAAAGTGGTTCCATACCGTTCGCAGTCAAGGAACTGCGTAACCCAATAGTTGAAATTAGATCGGATCGGACAATATATGAGCAGATATATACGATTGTTCATTAATTGCTGTTGTGCGAGCCCAGCGCGATATACACAATTTTAACATCAAACGTCGTTGGAAATGGGGCTTGAATACGAGTGAGAGGTGAGGTGTAATAGAGGTGTGTGGACGATATAACAGTACGAGTACCGTAGAGCGATGATGAAACATCAAGTCTCGCGCTTTTCGTCACGTTCGCGTTCAAGTTGCTCGATCCTGCGGAGATGATTGTCCCTTTGAGCTTTCACCCTATCAAGATACTCCTCGTCGGATATTTTACGACCAAACATAGCGAATATTCGATCTGTGAGTGATTTGGGTGGTTCTGGGGCGGCGACGGGTACGGAATATGTTGGAACAGGTGCTGCAGGTATAGAAGGTACAGGTTGTGTATGCACCACTTGGGATACGTGAGTTATCCTCAGAATGTCGAACTCATTGAATGCCCATTGGAAGAGCCCACACATCACCGCGCCCGTCGCTAGTCCAGGAATAGTTCCCGATCTTCCACCTATCATAAAATGAGAATTGTTGAGAGGCACAAGAGAGCAAGCAACTCACGTTTCCAGGTATTAAGGACACTACCAGCCAAGGCTCCACTGATGCTAGAATCAAGTAATTTACGAGAGCGAATGTCACCCCACGTTAACCGGGATTCATCAGTAGTAACACCTTCTACGACTTCCTTAAGTCTCTGTCTGCGCAGCTCGTACTGTTTTCCTGGCATTGACAAGACGAGTATAGGACCAACCAGGTACTCTCGTATGCCTGTGTGCCCAGTCAATTCTGTTGGAGACCTGATGAAATGGGCATCATACTGAAGAATGTTGCAGACGCAATGCCGCTATTCAAAGCTGAAAACAATAACAGAGGTCCCGGTGGTTGCGATTTGACAACACCATAAAACCCTGCAGTCAAACCACATACAGTGGCTGAGGAAGACAATTGTCAGCTTTATTAATTTGAGAATGGCTATGATGGAAGACGGACTTGCATGTTATGAGTACGCCTTTGGCTACCGTCTGTGGGGCTGAAGGATCCATATTCACGCTGTATGCAACAAGCCAGTACGTAGCAAAGAGCAACTCGATGAAATTTCTGTGTTTGTGACCCCCTAAACGGGGGTGAGTCTGTGCGTTAAACGCGCTTGGATCAAGCTTTAGACTTTGTGGTACTTGCATAATGTTCAAACGTACGACTGCTCAAGCGTTGCGACCTGGCCGCCTGCGCGCTCATATTTCATGTACGGCACAAGCAGCTAGAGCACGACCTGCTCGGTCTGTAGTCATAGCTTCTTCTGCAGCTGCTACCGCGGGTCTTCTCTGGTATTCGTTTAGTAATACTATACACAACGACGCTATCAAAACACCAAAGCCAGAAGATATATCCAAGCCCGCACAGAAAGCCTCTACATCCAGTACCGGAGTCACGGAGGACGACGGGAGCATATGTGCAGTCGTGTGGGGTTCCAACCAGTGAGCTGTACATTTATATGTTCGCTAGATGGCATGCTCATATTCAGGTACAACGTAATCAACCCAAACGAACCCGCAGTCCAACGGGTACAGTACCCTGTAAACGCTAGTTGGCTAAAAGACGTCGCGCTGCGTGACTTGGCACTTCATGAGCGACATGCTGCTTGTGTAGATGCAAGGGGAGACGTATACCAGTGGGGTGACGGATTCTTTGGCTCAAGTTCCACATCAAAATCAGAGCCACAATTGACGTTACGTGGTCATGTAAGACAGTTTGCCTCGAGAAGGCCTTGTTACTCAGTTTATGATTTGGTCAGGACATCATTCAACTTCAGCTCACCGAATCTCGAGTATATGCTCTATCTGCTTCGGGAAAAATATATGTCATCGCGGCTAATGCAGAACAACAACAAAAGCCCTCTCCTAAGCCACTTCCTGCTAGTACTACGTCCTGGTGGGGGACCGGCTGGATATGGGGAGCGCAAGGAAATGCCATCGACTTCGCGGAGATTGCACCTAGGCAGAAACTCGGTTGGGGTGAAAAGTCTGTAGCAATCTGCCATCCGAGACTATGAGCTTATACCAATCTAGGTTCGTATCTATTTCAGCAGGCAGGAACCACCTTTTGGCATTGACATCTTCTGGTCGGACAATGGTTCATCCTATGAACAAAAACGCAAACACATATGGGCAGCTTGGTTTACGGAAGTTTGATATTCCTACTCCTCCAGGTTCTATTGACACTGTCTCTCCAACTCGCATTCCCGTCGAGCTAGTTCCAAGGGCAGTGGTTGACCCATTTGCTACGGCTTCTCCTGTCTCGCGTTCTGCGCCGACATCTGTGCCGCCTCCCATATCCACCAACATAGATGGAATAGATGACGAGCACATCAGATTTTCAGATGCCCTCTTTGAGGTTCCCTCTCTCCAAGGCATCAAGGTCTCTCAAATTGCAGCTGGAGGTCGCACCAGCTTTGTAATATCAGATTCAGGCAGGGTGCTTGGTTGGGGAGCAAATGAATTCCGGTAAAGATACCCATTAACACGTAAAAATCCACTAACACTTATTCCAGCCAGATCGGACTGGGTGGAAACATGACTCTTGACACAATTATCCTGCCGACAGAAGTAGTTTTGTCGAGAAACGTACCTGGCTCTGTCCGCACTAGATGCATTGGCATCTCCGCAGGCAAGTGAGAATACCAGGTCTTTTGCTGCTATAACTGAAATCATTGCACAGGTGGTGATCTGACATGTTTCGTCGCCGAACGTACAGATGGCGAATCCCTTGCATATGTGGACATTCTGACCTGTGGTAACGGACAATGGGGAGGACTAGGGAACAACTTATATTCGAACGCTCAGGGGAACCCTGTCCGCGCAAAGAATGTCAGCGGTCTCCGGGAATGTCAGCACTCATTATTACAACCTTATATGTACTCATAAGCCCCTTGTAGATAACGAAGCCAGCCAGACCATGTCTCCCATCCTTCCTCACGCTATCTCGGTGTCTCCCACCGGTCATGTTCTACTAACTTTGGATACACAAGCACATGGAGGGCCCGGTGGCTCGGGTCGGGATCTGGTCGCCTGGGGAACAAATCACGACTATCAACTTGGTACGGGTAGGAGAAGTAGTCTTCCTGTGCCCACTACCTTGGAGCATCCTGAAGGCGGTCGATTTATCCTGGGTCAACGAAAAACTTTGGTGAGGGACATTGCTGGTAACGTATGGAAGAAGAGAGTCGAGGTCGAGCAGTGTGCAGTCGCAGGGTACGGTAACAGTATTGTATATTGGAAGATCAAGTAGATAATCGCGAGTACGGGATGGATTGTAATCACCACTCACTCAGTACTTACTCAGTAATTCTTATTGCACGTGAGTTTCACATGACCGTGACGCGGTTGTGGCACAATATATTTGACTCTGTTAACTACTATCACGCGATGGCGAGGGACCTTCAGTCAAAAGATCCTCAGCTACAAGAATGCATGTGCGCGAATGAAACCATCTCCTGTTTCATCCACATTGACGCCCTAATCTTGAACAATCCATTACAGTAAATTAATCCGGGAGATGACAAGCATTATCGATCCCGCGGATGACTACCTCACAATAACCGCAGCTGAAGAGCAAATGAAGATCAATTATGCCCGAGGAAAGAAAGAGAACGAAGAGGCGTATGCGGATCTGAAAGGTATGGAGATATCTACATCTTGACTTGCCAGTGATCACCTTCATCCTATTCCCAAGCCTTGTCTCGTGTCTTAGACGCTGCCAAGAAATCCTCGATGCGACCGCCGAACGTGCCCTCTTTGGAAAAGCACGCATCCAATCTCAATGAACTTGACGGGTCCAGGCTGTCCCTAGCTAAGGCTATCCGCGACGCGGAGGGCTCTCTAGCTAGTAAAGAGGCTGAGCTGGCAGCCCTGAAAGAGCAAGCACGTTCACTAGAGGAATCAGATCCTGCCAAGGATCACCAGGCTCAGCTAGATGGCTCTGCGTGAGTACCATGCCGTACGACATGAGAGGCTATTGACTGTCTTGCTTCTCTAGATTGCGCTTGAAGATCTACAGAGGGTTGGGGTTCGAACCCGTTGTCGACAAGGACGGGCGAGTGACCAAGATGCTTGTGCGTGAGTGTATTCAATTTGAGTTTCTTTTTGGAAGCTCTAATACCTGGCTTAGGCGGCGAATCTAATGACATCTACTCCTTCCCGTCCGATGAAAGTAAATCAGATTTTGATGATGCCGCTCAGCTTTGGAAGCTGGCAAGCTCATGATGATGATAATCTGAAGGATATCTTATCTGTTATTATGCATGCTGTGGACTAATACGTATATTTATTTTCTTGTGGTCCCTCCCGATGTCAGCTTTGATACTAATAAACTACGGAATGCTGGTCACTCATGAGAAGGTCCAATTTGATGCACAGGATATATCTACATAGAACGCAGCTGGCGCTACAATTCTGAATCACCCTAATCTACTGTATGAAACAGAAGGTTTCATCCGAAGCAATCAAAACCACGAGCACTTAAAATGGTGGTTCAACGTTCAGGTATTATATTAAGAGGGAATCGACGTTCGTGAGTGTTGCCCTTCGCTGATAACCCATATTTTCTTCTCCTTGGACTTTTCTGCCACCTCTCGGACCTTTGCCTCAATAGCATTCTTCTTCACCTTATGTGCACGAAGCTCCTGGTGAACGCTTTCTACGATGAATGTAAGGTTTGCCGTCGCCAAAGTCGTGATCTTGCTGATAAGCAGAGGGACATGTGCATCGGGGAATGTGGTCTTCGGCGTGGATGCTGGGATAGCACGCTTGTTTGCTGAAGCCTGAGCAGGAGAAGCTGATGACTCTGCAATGCCGCTGTTTCCTGATAGCCGATTGGGTAGGGAGGGAACCGCGAACTTCGACTCGTAATCTGATTGCCGAAATTCTTCGGCAGTCTTTGCAACGAATCTAAAGGGGTCGATTGGGTATGGTATATCTGTAGCAGACGATCAGAAAGGGTTTAGTGAACCCATGAAAAACGTACCATTAAATAACTGTATGCGGTATGGTTTGAAAGGATCATATTCACATTGGCCTATGACCGACTCCCACAGAGGACCTTTGACATAGGGGACGAGAGGGACCACGATCTTCCGCTTCTTTTCAGGCTGCTTGCTAAGAGGCTCTGCTTTCCTCTTGGGAGGGGGAAGTGGTATGTCCGAGAGTGAAGGTGATAGGTCCCGGTCATCCGGAACAACTTCTTCAATCTCATCATCATCCACTAGCCAGCTTTCCAGATCAGAATCATTCTCCTCCCCGTCACCCTCCTCATCGTCGTCGTCGTCAACATTGTCCGCATCTGCTGCGCCTTCATCTTCCCATTCCTCTCCGGAATCGTATCCGTAATCTCGGACAAGCAGATCACGAGCGAAGGGTGATCTAGGACCAACAATGCGCGAGTTCTTCGTCCAGGAACCATAGTATCCAGGACGCGCATCCTCATGGAAAATCAAGACCTTCGCTGGAAGCATCCTCCTGTCCCTAAGAATGTTTGACAAGTAGCGAGCTTGAGATGTATCCCCAGCTATTTCAGCATCATTGAGCTGGGAATATATATCTTTCGTACTACACGGGCTGAAGGATTTGAAGTAGGATTTCGATCGGTCGCAGGGCTGTGTGAGCCGAAGCGGTCGCAACAACCGTATAACATCCTGGAGGCGCTCTGTGTATGATATCAATGACTGGACTGGCGTGCTTCGATGTACGCACCTTGTGCATTAGCTTCGACATGATTGAATGCTGGTGTGGTATTTACAAATATATCAATGTCATTCATCTCCGAGCCTTGAGCATCATCGACGACGATTGCGTCTGCATGGCTGAAACCTGAGGTCTGCTTCTTCCAAGCTGGTTTGCTAGACTCTAAGAACCAGTTCACCGGTGCCATTTCTGCGCCTTTCTTCAAGACAAAAGGCCTAAACGTCTTCTGAAAATCTGATTCACTAGTGGAAGTCCCACAAACGGGTTTTGAAGGCGACTCGCGGGGAGGAGCCTTGGCCTTGCCGAAGAAGTTAGCCATAAGAGACCGAGATTTGTCCTGGGTCGCCTTTTGCTTCTTCTCTTTTTCAACCTTGGCTGCCTTCCTTTCTTCCTTCTCTTTGACCTGGAATGACAACATTAACTGAATAGAATTACTACGTAGGAGGCTAGCGTACCTTCGCGGCTTTCTCTGCATCTATAACTTTTCGCTGTCGAGCTTTTGGAGTTCCACTCCCGGACTACCCAAGTTTGTAGTGAGTCGGTGATGTGGGCAAAAGGAGAGGAGAACATACATCAATGTTTTCGAGTTCGTTGGCACTGACGCTTGGATCACGTTGGGATGACGAGCCCTTGAGCTCTGCTGCATCAACCTGTTCAGTAGTTGTATTGCTCGGGGGATTGGGTTTATTGATGTCTTTAGTGGGGAGTTTGTTAGTACCTTTCGGGTCGAGGATAGCATCCCGCTCGTCCTGCGGTAGACTTTCGAAGATTGCGAGAAGCTCTGCCTTGGCCTAAAAGAAATGTCAGGGAAGACATTTAAATTCAGAATAATACATACCTGGACACGTTCAGCTATTCTTGTCTCAGCCTTCTCTTTGGCAGACTTGGGTAGCCAATCCCTATAGTCGTCTCTGACCTCCCATCGCCAAACACACACAACAGAAGGGATTTTGTATCCTAATGGCCCATCCAGGCCATAATTCATTCTGACCATGAGCGACTGAATGGCGTGCTCTACCACAAGAAGAGGCAAAGCAAGTGATATACTTTCGCGCGAAGAGTCATCGTCCTCATCGAAAGATGGAAGAAGTTCTGAGCGGATATGCTTCGCAAGCGGAGTGACACTCTTCTCACTAGATAAAGAGGTCGGTAACATCCTACGTCGGTTGTTGTGTTCCAAGCTCACCTCTCTTGCGCAAGCTTCACTATCAGCGGTCTATGTTCGTCTGGAATAGCAGTAAGTGGGGGGTCCTGCCTAGCAATTCGCTGCTCAATCATCTCCCGGAACTGGACAATTTCTATGCAACAGAGATCTTAGATTGAGCGCTCTCGAAACGGGAGGAGGACAGACCTTGCATCGCTTCTGACGACTTCTCAAATGATATGGGCTTCTGCTTGAAGATAACTTTGCCATTTTTCAACTCAGCGAGAGGTTTCTTTGCTATTATATAACAATATGACGCGTCCGGATGAGTGCATGCGGGATAGAATGCTGGTCGACTGCTCACCAGTAGGTATTGATGCACTGGAAGTATCTGATAGCGATTTCAGCTATAACGTATAACATTTTGCGCAAGACCTACCCTTTGGCTCTGTATCTCCCATTGTGCGGAATGATTAAAACTACCAAGTAGTCGGGAACGAAAAAAGCGCGCCTCTAGCCAGTCGCGTCGTGGATGGATGATTGTGACCTATTGTTACGTGGGAAATCTTTTGCCGAGTCGTGTTCGTGACGTGACAGTCACGCGTTCCCGACGCGATTCGTGTCGCGTGAAGACCCAACATCAATTGAAAGGTTGTTCAAGGATGGCATTTTTTCAAGCAAAGTCGACATCAACAGCATCGAAACATTCTTTAGACCCAGAACATCAACCATGGGTAGAAAAATAGTTAGCGTGTTCGTTTTGTTCTATGCGAAGTTTCTCTCATCACATGCAGTCGACCAAAGACCATAGATGATATCTCAGCACAAGAGCATACAGTAGCAGTACTGCGGAAAACGCTAGTCTCGACCAATGTATGCAAGCCCTTCTAAGTCATGCGTGGCTCATCCTCATGCAAAGTAGCTCCCTCACATGTTGTTCTATGGACCTCCCGGGACTGGTAAAACATCTACCATCCTTGCGCTTGCAAGGCAACTCTTTGGGTGCGGCTGATTTCATTCTGATTTGCCCAAACTCACTGTTTTTCCAGACCTGATAACTTTCGAAATCGAGTCCTAGAGCTCAATGCATCAGACGAGAGAGGTATCAGTATAGTCAGAGAGAAAATCAAATCGTTTGCCCGTCAAACACCCCGAGCACAGGCAGTGGCATCAGATGGGAATGTCTATCCCTGTCCACCATACAAAATTATCATTCTCGACGAAGCAGATTCAATGACGCAAGATGCGCAAGGTGCATTACGGCGGATAATGGAGACCTACGCCCGGATAACTCGTTTCTGTCTTGTTTGTAATTATGTGACAAGGTGAGAGCACTCCTTTTTCTCCTTGCAGTCACTGACTACTACAAGAATAATCGAACCTCTCGCGTCTCGATGTTCAAAGTTTCGTTTTACTCCTCTTGATTCGACATCCACCTCAGCCCGACTCTCTTATATCGCAAGTGCAGAAAATATTAACGTGGATCCCGAGGTCATTTCTACCCTCATCGAGACCTCTGGTGGTGACCTCCGTCGTTCCATCACATACTTGCAATCTGCATCTCGATTATCTTCCTCCACCGACCCCCCGGTGCCAATCACGCCTTACGATATCCAGGAGATAGCAGGTGTTGTGCCAACTGCTGTTATAAACGATTTTGCGAGGACTCTCGGCGTTTCCGTAGTCGGGGACATGGATGTTGATGACTTGCCTGCAAATAAGAAACTGAAGGGCTTCAATGCCGTCCAGAAAAAGGTCAAGAGCATCATGCGAGAAGGATACTCAGCATCACAAACCCTCTCACAGGTTAGTGATTCGTCACAGCAACTGAACTTATCTAACATCACTGTAGCTTCATGACACTATCATTCTGCATCCGACACTACCTGCACGACAAAAAGCAAAGTGTGCTCTCGCTTTTGCAGAGGCCGATAAGGCTCTGTGTGACGGTGCTGACGAAGAACTATGGGTACTCGAGGTTGGGCTTCGCATTCACAAAGCAGTTACCACATCATGACGTTCTAGTAGAAATGATTCATATATAATGTGAATTTCATTGCTTATCAACAGCATCTGAGTTTGCCCTTCAATGTAGTGGTATGGTAGCATTGACCATATCGAGTCTACAATCACCAAGGCTCGCTCAAGATGACGGTCGCATACCTTCCGCATTTGCAGCCGCGACATCTTCCAAACATTTACCTGCCTTGGATCCATCAGTGCAATGATTTTACCAAGTCTGGACATCTCTACTTTTTGATGTATCATGCCTATTGTCTGTTGTTCCCTGCTTCATCAGCCGCATCAATAAATGCTTGTCATATCCACTCCTTCTCACTTTGCAGGTCATTTATTGGCCTGCAACTCACTTGGCGCTCGACATCCTGGGCGGACTAGGTCACACAGTATGAAGGATCTATTGGTTAATTGTCTTGATGATCATATCATACTCAAATTTTAATGCACGTGAATGTAGTAGGCACTATGCTACTCCGAATGAGTGGTAACACGAGGTTGGACTCATGCCAGTAAGAAAGCTTATAGCAGCCAAGTCTACGATAACAGTGAACCTACCAAAACTCGACCTCACCCACTGTCATCATGCTCTGTTTCTTGTTCATGAGCTCCCCATCCTTCATCCTCTTCTTCCTGTTCGCTGTCTTCATCTTCCCGTTTCCGCTTCCCATTCACACTCTTGGAATGCTCGGGAGCCTCGCCATCCGCGATGGTCACACACGTCAGCCGCGTGCCTTTTGTATCGTACTCAGCCACAGGTGGTATCTGCAGCATTTCACTTCCGGCTCTTTGGTCGGCGGGCAGCAAAGCCAGGTCGTGAACGTGAATTTTACCATCAGATGAGACGGTGCACAGGATGATAGTCGAGAGGGGCGCTTTTGCCTTCGTTGATTTAGGTAGTGCGAGAGGAAGAATCTCGACCGCTTTTACACTAAAAAAAGACGGTAAAAACAAAATCCTAACAAGTGCATTGTACGTACCGATTGGAGTGTCCAGTCATTTCTGCAATTACAGTGGGTATTTTTTCTGGGTCATCTGGAATGTCGTAGATCGACAATTTCTTGTCTTCTGCGCCAACAAGTAATAATTCTCCGGAGCCGTTCACTCGTTTACTAAACCGAATTGTATGTATTCGGGATGGATGCGTGATTGTGTGGCGAAGAACCATGTCCTAAGTGCGATCAAATTGAATTTACAAATATAGAGAAAAGTCATGATATGCACTTACGACTGTGAATAAATCGATCGTGTTTTGAGATTGCACGACGAATGACGAGCCTGTCGCTGACCACCGCACGACTTCTCCCTCTAAACCACCAAATGAAGTGAGAAATGAATCCGGGGCCTAGGGAAACAAACACTTACCTTTCCCCAGCTTTGTGCTCGCAGATCCCCGTCCCCGCATGAGATCCCACATGCGCAGCGTATTGTCTTTTCCTACGCTTAGCGCGACTTTATTTGACGGATGCACCGCTGTAGAATTGACTCGTCCCTTATGACCTTTGAGGGTGCGAAGCACAACCCAGTCGCGTGCATGAAAAAGGCATAATGAACCGTCTTCAGACGCTGAGAGAAGATGTGAGCGGGAGGGAAATTGAAGTTGTGTTATGGATCCTGTCGCAACAATTTGTCAAGAGACAGATGTATAAAGCGCTATAATCTACCTTCGTGGTGCATAAGCCCGCCGATCTCTTTTTTTCTACGCAAATCCCAGACCTTTATGACCTCATCTGCACTCCCAGTAGCAAGCCATTTCCCCCCATTCGGAGATGCGGCGACGGCCTTGATGCACGATACATGTGCGGGGAATATAAAAATAGGTTTCAGCTCGAACTTGTAGCCATCGTTGGTCTCATCGAGCGAGACAGATCCATCCAAGCCATATAGCAGTTTTTCATACGAGCCAGCGATTACCTTGAAGGAGGTTGGGAGAGCAATGTCATCTGAGACAGGTTTCGTAGATTGTTTCGCTTTTTGCTTGCCCTTAGTGGAGGACACTGGATGGTGATCGCTTTGGGCGACCGGTTTTACTTTCTTCTTTTCTTTTGGCGAGCTCGCAAGTCTCGCCCTTTTGGTGCTTGTTACTGTGGCCATCTCGATGTATTTTTCCTCAATTTGTCAAGATACAAAATCCGGTACGTGTCCCAGAATAGTAATACGAAGAACAAAAATCTCCTCTATATTACCTCAGCAGGGTTACAAAACCCTTCCCTTACACCAGTCTCAGACATAATGCAGTGCGAAAGCAAAAGAAATGCCATTGCGAATAACGCCAAATTTTGGTATGCAAACAGGGAGAACAGCAGACACAACATCATGGAAATAGTACGCTGCTCTATCTTGCATACTACGCATAAAATCATTATCGTTTACCGGATACCAGCAGTTGCCTTTTGAAGTGCCCGCTTGATGGCAAGCTGCGACTTCCTCAACTCATCTGCTGTCGATTCCTCAATCTCGAGCTTTTCGAGCGCACGGGCAAGCTCAGTCTCAACCTGAGACTTAGCACCACGCTTAAGCTTCATACCAATCTCAGGCGAGGTTATAGTGCCTTCGACCTGGTGGATGTAAGCCTCGAGGTCGGATTTCGCCTCATGACGTGAAGAGAACTCCTTGTCAGCCTGCTTGTATTGCTCAGCGTCCTTGATCATCTGGTCGATCTCGGCCGACGATAAACGACCAACGGAGTTGGTGATGCCTGAACAGAAGTGTCAGCTGCAGAAAAAAACTTGAAGACCGCCACTGACTGATGGATGCCTTGCGGCCAGAAGCTCGGTCTTGTGCGGAGACCTTGAGGAGACCGTTGGCATCAACCTCGAAGGTGGTAACAAGCTCGGCCTGTCCACGAGGCATAGGAGGAATACCGGTCAGCTCGAATTCACCAAGCAGACGGTTATCGCGGCACTGAGTGCGTTCACCCTCATACCTGGAGATCAAGACGTCAGTGTAACGTTAGGTTATATATGAACGGTGCGCCTTACACAGGGAAGGTGACAGTCGTCTGGTTGTCTTCAACAGTCGTGAATGTCCGCGACTTGTTGGTGGGAATGGGAGTGTTACGGGGGACAACAACACCAAAGACATCACCCTGCATAGCAACACCAAGCGAGAGAGGAGCCACGTCAAGAAGAAGAAGGTCCGCAGTCTTTTCTGAGGTCTGGCCAGTGAGAACAGCAGCCTGCACAGCGGCACCGTAGGCAACAGCCTCATCGGGGTTAATCGACTTGTTCAGCTGGCGTCCACCGAAGTACTCCGATACTAGAGATTGGATTTTGGGAATACGAGTGGATCCACCAACGAGGACAATGTCATCGACTTTCTCACGAGGCATCTTGGCATCCTTGAGCACCTTCTCGACGGGCTCAATGGTCGATTTAAACATAGCGGCATTGATCTCCTCGAAACGGGCACGAGTGATGTTGGCAGAGAAGTCTTCACCCTGGTTGTGAATATATCAGATAAAATCCAACATCGAGTTCACGCATGACATGCTAACCTGGTACAGCGAATCGACCTCAACGGTGGTCTGGGTGACACTAGAGAGGGTGCGCTTGGCACGTTCGCAAGCACTTCTGAGTCGTCTGAGTGCACGGGGATCCTCAGAGATATCGTGCTTCGTCTTCCTCTTGAACTCATTCTTGAAGTGATCCAAGAGGGTGTTGTCGAAATCCTCACCACCCAAGTGAGTGTCACCTGCGGTGGCCTTAACTGCGAAGACACCACCGCTGATGTTGAGCAACGAGACATCGAAAGTTCCTCCACCAAGATCGAAGATCAAAACGTTTTTCTCCGCTTTTGATTGACGATCCAAACCATACGCGATGGCAGCAGCAGTGGGCTCGTTAATGATACGGAGAACGTCAAGGCCAGCGATGGTACCAGCGTCTTTGGTTGCCAAACGTTGCGAGTCGTTGAAGTAGGCAGGAACGCTTCATTCGCGTCAGAATAAATTCACACATGATACGAGAAGAACAACTCACGTGACGACGGCCCTGGTGACAGTCTTGCCAAGTTTTGCCTCCGAAATCTCTTTCATTTTAGTGAGGACCATTGACGAGATCTCCTGGGGGCTGAAGACCTTCTCCTCGCCAAGGTAGTTAACCTTGATCAAAGGTGAGCCCTCCTTTTCTACTACCTCAAAGGGCCAGTGAGTCATGTCCTGGAGTGACATGTTTAGCATCCCGTTTTCAGTTATAGATCCTTATACTAACCTTCTTCACGTCGGGATCACTAATTTTTTGCATGTTATTAAAGTTATCGAAGGATACTCCATGACACACTCACTCATAACGACGGCCGATGAGACGCTTGGCATCAAAGACTGTGTTGCGGGGGTTCATAGCAGCCTGATTTTTTGCAGCATCACCGATTAGACGCTCCTCCGCAGAGAATGCGACATATGAAGGAGTTGTCCGGTTACCCTCTGTAGAACCCACACAGATAAATGTGCGAATTCGTTGTACGGCACAGAAACTTACGATCGTTGGCGATGATTTCAACTCGATCATTTTGCCATACACCCACGCAGCTAAGAAAAGATGTTAATATGGCGATGACAGCAATTTCGTGTATGCTTACGAGTAGGTAGTGCCGAGATCGATGCCAACAGCGCCGTCAAATGCGTCTTCCATTTTTTAAAGGGATATACAAAAAGTAAAAGAGAGGTGAAGCCGGATGGTGGTGATGGGCAGAAGAGCAATCGAAAAAAATCGATTGCACGGCTGAAGTAAGCATTCTGACCATTGGTGTCAAATTTTGCACTGCCACCAGCACGACCCACTCTTCGACATGTCTACCAAGGCAGGTCTAAGACCATGGCTTTCTGCCCCAAGATGCATGCGCAGAAGCCAGTTTTCGGCTCTCCAACATAGACGAAATGTATACACTTCCAGTGACCATCCATTTCCTCTGCAGTCACCAGATGATTGGCAGCTGTTGCAAGACCGTCGGATACGTTTCAAAATGCTCGGTCAGTGTTTTTCTTCGTGTAGGAGACTAACTTTTGCTCATCTTCCTCTGCAGTCGATCTATTTAGCGAGCATGGCTCTAATGTGACGCGAGATAACACCTTCCAACCCCACCACCAGTTGCACCGGCCTCTCGCTCCGTCTGAAGCAACATTATCCGCACTAATAGCTGCTGGTGCACATTTTGGGCATGCTAAATCCTTGCTCAACCCGAATTTCATGCCCTACGCGTACGGTGTCCGCGCTGGCATCACCATAATTGACCTCGACTCGACTCTCCCACTGTTGCGGAGGGCCGCGAACCTCACTCGCGCTGTCGTTGCAAGGGACGGCACAGTTGTCTTCGTGGGCACTCGTCCAGATCTGCGTGCTGTTGTGCGCAAAGCCGCAGAGAGGATTGGACCACAGGCTTTTCATGTTGGCGAAAGATGGCTGCCCGGCACACTTACGAACAAACAGCAGCTGTTTGGGTCTGACGTCGCAAAAAGGCAACGTGTCACACCCGACCTAGTCATCTTCCTAAATCCTCTGGCAAATATCCATGCTATCCGCGAATGTGCGATACAACATATTCCTACTATCGGCATTGTCGACTCGAACGTCGATCCTCGCGTGGTCATGTATGCTATTCCTGCGAATGACGAGAGCCCTCGAACGGCAGAGTTAATTGCAGGTGTTCTCAGCATAGCTGGAAGAGAAGGGAAAGTTTTGCGAGACAGAGAAGAACAGAATAAAGAGCTACGACAATCTAGATACATGCGTGCTCATGAACGAGGTACTACACGGTACGTAGCAGACAGACATTAGTTTACTATATGCCATCAGCGTTGTAATGGATGTGACGCTTGAACCTCACTCCAGTATTCTATTTCCTCCTTCAGTAAACGCAACAACATAATTTAGTGACAAAACTTACTCTCTGCATCAGTCAGTGCTCGTAGATTGCCCCCCAGTTTGTTGATGGTTTCTACATACTCCTCTTCTTCCACACTGTCAAAAACGATGCCGCCTCCCGCCTGCAAATAGGCAACTCCGTCCTTGAATGTCATTGTACGAATGGCAATACATGTGTCCATTTCGTCATTAGCGAAGTCGAAACGTCCGACGGCACCGGCATAAACTCCCCTCCGTTCACCCTCTAGTTCGGCAACCAGTTCGATGGCTTTGATCTTAGGAGCTCCCGATACAGTTCCCGCGGGGAATATGGAGCGGAAAGCATCGAACCTGTTGAAAATTGTTGGCAGGTGCAGAGAACACGATCATATCGGTAAGATACCTCGACAACCCTTCCCTCAGCATTCCCGAAACTTGGGATGTCAAATGAATGACGTGGCTGAATTTCTGTACCGCCATAAGATGATCGACTTTCACGGTTTCCGGCTTGCAAACCCGATTGACGTCGTTTCTGGCAAGATCAACAAGCATGATGTGTTCCGCTCGGTCCTTCTCAGATGAAACAAGCTGTTTGCCAAGCTTGTCGTCTTCTGCCAAAGGAGTCAAGGTGGCTTTCCCCGCGAAGACATGAAGACTAACCTGCTGGAGTCTTTCCTCTTTTGACGGTCCCAGCAATGGCATGGTTATAGACCTTGTTTGCTTCCACTTTACAAAGAGTTTCTGGACTGGCGCCGACTATCTGTAGCTCTCCGCAATCCAAATAAAACATATAGGGGCTAGGGTTGACTTGACGAAGATGTCTATATGCATTAAAAGGGTGTAAATTTGTTGGACGGGAAAGGCGTTGAGACGGAACTGCTTGGATGATATCACCAGCAACAATGTGCTCTTTGAGCTTGGTTACAAATGACTCGTAGCCTTCCTTGCCTATGTTAGATGTGGCTTGGTTTCCTAATGTAATTGGAGGCTGCGGGACTTCGGGAGTTGTGTGACTCAGAAGTACTTTTGCTAGCCGACGGATTTTTGATTGAGCAGTTTGATATACGAAAGGAAGGTTTGTGGCTCCGGCGTCCTTTGGATAGAAGACATGGGAAACGATCTTGATAGACTGGAATAAGTGATCGTAAATGAGGAGGGTGTCGCAAAGCATAAACAAAGACTCTGGGATAGACAAAGGATCACTGAGTTCTCGAGCAGTCTTGGGCTCAAAATACTGTATACAGTCATAGGACACGTATCCGATCGCGCCTCCGGTGAAGGTCGGAATTTCAGGAATTTTCACATATTCGTGAACGGCGAGCTCCCGTTGTAGAGCAATAAGTGGATCTCCCTGAAACTCCTCGTTCGGTCCAGTTTTGATGACCTTCAGTGGGTCTAACGCAAAAATGACATTAAAAACCAGTAACATCGGGCGGGCATCCTACCTGCGCCGACGAAACTGTATCTGGCTATGTTCTCCCCCGCAATAACTGACTCCAGCAGGAAGCTGTACTTGGAGTCTTTGGCTACTCGGAGATACGCCATGCATGGTGTGATAAGATCTGCAGGAAGCTGAATAAATATCGGGACGCAGTTGCCTCGCTTCTCGCGAATGATGAGCTGTTCTACAGCGGCGAGCGAAGGACATGCTGTAAATTTCTACAAGCAAATAACATCAGCGCCTAAGCCCAGTACGCAACGTCTAACAAAGACTACCTGAGGGTCCATTTTCGTCTCGAGGGATATAGTGATTGGAACATCCACCAATTAGCGCGAGTATAAGTAGTATTTGATCCGACGTGGCACTGACTCGGAATGACTCTGAAACTTGTTTTGATTCCATCATACAAACTGCTGCAACATCGCATCAAATCTAGTCGTTCCGTCTAGACCAATTAATCCTAGAATCGGATATATTCGCTAGGTCTTTCACGAAACCTAAGGCCTGAACAGCCATCGCCATTTCGGTCTTCGAGGTCGTTACAACATGATAACTCCGCGATTTTACTGTACCCAAACTCTTGAAGCAGTGGCAGTATCAATCTATTGCCCATCAATAAGAGTACGTTTGCGCAGCACTTGTGTTCCCAAGCCTGATCAATGTTATTCTCGAAGTAGGCCTCTGATGTGGAGATCAACGTCGATGAAACCTTGTTGACCGTTCATATCAATCCTTATTTCCTTCGTATCAACTTTCCTCATTCGGTCCTCGAGGACGACCAATCCTCTGCAACCTATGATCCAAGCAGTGGATATTTAACGGTCACACTGACTAAAGAGGTGAAAGGACAGGAATTCCCTGACTTGGACTTACTGGCAAAGCTACTGGCTCCTCGTCATGTCGAAGTTCCAAAAAAACCGACAATAGAAGTCATCGAGTCTGAGACTTCATCACAAAGCGAGCTGGAAGAACTTGTATATTTAACTGATGCAATCTCGCTCGAACAGCGGGAAATATTGCAAGGTGCGTGCGATGACTTCACACTTCAACAAACATCCTCACATCACTTCCAGCCGCTGAAAATGACTGGCAGTTTCCCCAGACTGTCGCAGAATCCTCTTCTCCATTACAACTATCCACAAAAAGATACTATGGGTTCTTGGACATGTACACGGGGTACTTCACCCACGTTGCTCACACAGAAAATGATGTCAATGAACTTGGGATTGAAGCTGAGAGCTGTTTACCAGAAGAACGACGAGCGAAAAGATTGCAACATGAAGAGATGAAATGGGATGAGGAGCATTATATGTATGATCCCTAAACAAGACATCAATCTGAACGCTCATTCGCCTCCTCCTGCAGGGCAGACTACATGGATGATGAGTATATTCAAGAACTTCTTGCCTGGGAAGATCCCGGGCTCAAAGATGCTGAATGTATATTCACCGAGAGCGAGAATATGACGATGCTCGATTTACCGCGCAAAGAATGTAAGCGGTATTTCCGCTTTATTTCATACTGACATTGATAACATTACGACAGACTTGCCAACAAAATCACAGCAGCGAAACCTGTATCTGACACTGTTGACCCTGTTATTCGCATACGCCTATGACAGGCGCACGACACAGCACGACCCTACTCCTGAAAGCGCTTGGACGATCTGTTCACTCATACCTGCATTCTCGGCGCTGGATCCCCCTCCATACGTATCTTCAAAAAGTATTTCTCTGTCTATCCCCACGTCTGGGTTCACCGATCACGATCTCGCTTCATCTTTGATGCCGTCTTATCGGCGTTCTCTTGCGTTCCCTCTCTATCGCTCTTTTGCAATGGCCGATGCTTGTCGGAATGATGTAGCAGCCATTTTGGCGAAGGGAAGAAGGATGGTCACACGTTGCTTATTGGAGATGAAACATGTTTTGGACCATCATGAAGTATATTACGTGTATAACAAAATCTGGGTTGATGACTTCTGCGTTTGGATCCAAGCGTCTGCGAGGTGCGGAGTCATTTTCATTTTCCGATGGAATGGCTAACGTTAATATGAACATCTTTTCTTCCGCAGCGATGAGATGATATTAGACATCGCACAGCAATTGAAAGCTCTGGTCATTACGAAATCGATGATTGGCTGGAACATCGAGAATTTAGAAGCTGTAGGCCTTCTGAGCGACAGCGACAAGCGAGTCTTCCGAATGACCGTATGTGGAGTCTCCAAGCTGTGACACACTCCGTAAGCATGCTTAGCATCCTCCATCGGGTTTGTCTTCTCACTCAAAAGATTTTAGCAGCCGGGGCAACGTGAATCATGTTTCGCTGGCGGTTGAAACATGAACCAAATTAGCTATGCGACTTTCGGACCTACGATGATCGCCAATTTAAGACACGTTTCATTGGAGCGTACCACCTTGCAACATGTAAATAACTTTTTGGTTCGGTTCGCACATACTTATCGCAGTATGTAAACAACGGGCAAGTCTAGATTCTGCACCCATACTCACGAATTGAGCACAACTCCGAGTAAACCTCCTAAGGAAGTACGTATATATATACACATACTCAGTCGCTGCCAGTGGTTAGCACGATTTCAAGTTCGGCAGCTTTGTGCATGCGCCGCGTGCACACAGCGTCGATGAAGTGATTCGAGCCTGTTTGGAATGAATAATAAAGTTTGCCAAAGTATGTAGTGGTTCGAGTCAAATGGTGAACTTTCTGTTCGCGCCCGTACCTCCGAGAAGCATTGACTCCGCCATACTTATAGGTTAGCGTTCTGCCTCGTGTCGGTGGAAGAACCTGTGGAAGCCAGTCTATATCCAGTCTACAGCATCCACCTGATATGAAAGAAGAACATGCAAATTGCCGAAATTCGCCGCTTGGTTCTCGACACAAAAGCACGCTACTACTACTTCAGAGACGGCTTATTCGGGGAACTGCGAGACTCGAAATATTCTTGAAAGGCAGCAGGTTTGCTTGACCTTGTTCTCCAAAAAATGCATCGTGTCTCATCCCTAGAGAGCACCATGTGGTGCCAGGGTTTTTGTTCACATGCGGGTCCGTGGACGGCGTGAAATTTAATAAACGGTGGTGCGCATCAATTGTGGCGTCCGCATCAGCATATGTCCACGGATCAATGTATTAAATGTAAGTAGCATGTAGGTGGATCCTCAGGCCTCAATCTTCTGCTGACGAAAGTCCTTGCGCATGAACTCGGACATCTTTCGGCAAAACATCGTAACCGCTTTGACCAAGGTCAACAGGCAGAGCAGCAGTATCGTCCAGATGTTGTGATGCGAGCAAGGCTTCCCCTTCTTCCGCTTCGCCACCTACCGTATCCTCTAGGACTAAGGGCGGGTGGAGGAAAGAGGGAGGGTTGACCAAACCATTGAAAAGGAACTAGAAGACCACGTTAAACAATAACTACCATTAAAACGCGAGTAATGACGTACCGTGCCATACCTAGAACATGAAAGACTCGTGAGCACCACGTAATAGCTGTATGAAAGACTTCCTTACACCAGGAGGGAGAATCCCACTACTTGGAGGAGGGAAATGGGGAAAAGAAGCTTCTCCCAGCCTAGTCCAAGGCTGACTAGCCAGATCGAGAGTGTTCTGCATGTATCGGCCAAGCTCCTCGCCGTGGCGCTCACATGCCTTGTGACGCTCAAGCCGAAGTAATTAAACAAGGAGATACTTATCGCGATAGCGATCCCTGACCAAAGGACACTAGGCGTGTAGACTAATTGGTACCAACCCCTAGGAAGGTCGAAGAAAGGCGAGCTAGAAGCGATTGACGGCATAGCCAGAATGGGCATGCACATGATGATGGTGAGGGCGCCGAATAAACCCTCGTAGCCCACAGCAACCAAAGGTGCCACGGAATAACGGGCCATGATCTTCTCTTCTACGACGAACTGTGTTGCCGTACTAGACGGCAGCTATTCTTAGCCGCTGAAGTAAAGAATGTTGAAATACTTACAACACCTGGGCGAAGAGAATGAAGAAGACGCCTATGTATGGTGAGTATGGGCTCCTATAAAAAGTGATAAGATGCCTACCAACGAGGACCTTGGTGACTTCAGGCTCTGGCTGGTCAGAACCCAAGAGATTCAAGGTGGATTGTACAACGTCTTTGATAAGCGAACCGCTGTATCCTACCAGCAAAATACCGGCCATGACTGTCAAGAGAGAGGCCCATCTATGGATAATTCAGAACTATCCAATGGAAGAACGGGGGAGGACGTACTGATAAAGCCATAAACGACGGTGTAAAAAGATGACGCTAAGGATGCCCACAAAAAGAACGAGAGCTCCACGTGTCATCTGATAGATTGACACGGGGGTATAGAGGAGACCGACGTTCATAAGCTGTTCGAATGGAAAGTTGTTATCAAGACGGGGCCAAAAGGAAATATAGAAGACCGACGGACCGTTGTTCCGGTGAGATCGCAGGCAGCGGGAAACCACAAAAGAAGAATGTTCCAGCCTCGTAGCTCTCGACAGGTTTCCTCGACTTTACCGGATTCATGAACGTCTTCTTCTGAATCTGAAGGAAGAAATACGGGTGCAGTACGCTGACGTGCACGAAGCCACGTATAAATGACGGGGAGAAAGCCTAGATGATGTATGAATAAACGGAAGATTGCCAATTGGGAAGAAAGTGAAACTGACAAAGCATTTCGCCGACTAGCACGGATTGTTAGCGTAGAACGTGGTAGCAATGAACATAAAAGCTACGGACGGAACATCTGGAGACTTTGCCATACGGGCTGCTCGTAAAGAACGTGGTTTGCAGGGTTTGGATCGCTACAATTCTCCACGCATTGCATGTCCTACTCTATTGGTGAATTCTGCCCGTGTCTCTGAACGCGAGGCTGAACATACCTGCCATTTGCTCCACAAAGAATTACTCGAACCCTACAAAGCATGAGTTGATGAAGATTCAGAGCATGATGACACACCGTAATTATCATACCCGCAAGGAGAATGGGAACATAGAATGACGAAGGCATCGTTGGGTTGTGGTAGTCGAAGCAAGAGGCGAAAGGGCGTTGGCCGCGTGACAAGTAGCCGGCGTGACAATACTATATTCAACGCCGGTTGCCCCGTAGATGAATAGATCTGGATCAAAGATCGGGAGATCGTGTCGCGATGCTCTTGCTTCTCGCTCGCTGTCATGAATATTCTTGGTACCAATTATTGGCCACTTATTTATCCCAATTGCTTCTGGGCGTCTTTAAATTCTTCCTCCATCACTCTCTTTTCTTTCACTCTTTTGCTCGTCGTCGTACTCACCGACAACGTCAACATCACCGCCAGTCTCAACGTCGTCCCAATCGCCCTTCATGGTGAAGCTTACACTTTCCTCTCCCAAAGGCAACCATGGCGTTCGTTTCTTTCCCTGCAGTGGCTACCTCGGCTTAACACCTGTCAAGTTCGAAGGAGGTCCGTATATCTTCTCGTCAATTCATATCGTCCTCTCATACGCATACACTCAGTCGTCCGCACCGAAATCGAGCAGGATGGAAAACATCTCCCTGCCAAAGATATAACAGTCTTTGTTCGGTGTTATGAATTTCGTCACGGCCGATTAGGGACAGTACAATCCAAGATTTTGGTAGAGCACTCCGTCACGTTATGGAGGAAACCAGACAATCAAGATTGGGCGGAAATTGGAAATGTGGAACACCCATTCCGACTAACCATCCCAGCTCATACTGCTGGACCAAGTACGGCTCTTTACTTTCAAGAGTATCGGATATGTTGGCGAATCGAGGCCGGTATGTGATTTCAGGCATTCAATAACTCGTGTCTTACGTCGTTCAGTCGTCAATCACGCTCCCATTCCGGGCGTCGGTTCTCGCTTGCTTAAACATTACGATCTCTATTTGATCCGCCATGACTTACCAGGGAATGCGTCTCCTCCCTCTCCAGTAACCCCGCCCCCAACATCTTATCTATCCTCCCTAACCACCAAGTCGAGAGGTCCTTCACTGCGTTATCGTATTATACTGCCCACTAAACCCGTTGGCCCCCTCGACATCGTTTCTTTGCAAGTCACCGTTCAACCACTCGATTCAGCTGTATCCATTCGTAGTGCAACTGCCGTTGTTGAAAGAAGAATTCAATTCTCCGAGCTCCCAACATTGCCTTCTGGTACCTCGACACCATCAGCCCCTACATTGTCATCACACTCATACCTTGCATCAAGTCGAGAATCAAACTCTCATAATCATCACTCTATCGCAGCGAACTCCTACGACCCCACATCCGCAGCGTCATCCTCAAATGATCTCTCTCACCTTTCCTCAACCTCTTCCTTGATATCTGACACACGACCTCTTCTGCCACAACAACAATCACCAGTGCCTAGTACCTCACAAGCAACTTATACAAACGAACGGACAACGACACATATTTATGCTCATCTTGAATCTTCTCATCGCTTCACTCGCGATTCTACGGGCACCTGGCGTCAGACGCTCACCTTTTCTTGGCCCGATGCCAGTCCAAGTAGTCGATGGACGGTTGGAGAAACGCTTCAGACCGGCATGGTTTCTATCAGGTTTTTTATTCGCGTAAAGGTATGTCACATATTTTCCCCCTTGTTGTTTGCCTGATCATGTGTTTTAGTTGATCGTCTCCTCCCCTAACTCGAGCGCCGAAACGGTTGAGCTTGATGACCAAGAAATCATCGTAGTCTCGACCAACGAGGCTCAGCGTCAATTGGCTCTTTCACGTTATTCCGCTGCAGGGCAGTCCAAGTCTAGGTCCCCCAAACGATCAAAACGAGAACGTCCAAATACAAATACAAATACAAATACTCAACTACCATCGCCACCTCGTAGCCCACCTGCAATTGCCAAAGTACCAGAAAAGGCGCCCGTTGCACCTAAAGGCGAGCATGAAATATCAAATGGGCATACCCACAAGTTTTCCTCTCTATCATCCCCACAATCCGGAAGCAAGTACAAGCTAAAGTCCATACGCAGACCCCACACTTCTGCGGGGCCCCGGGACACGCCACATGGGTCACGGGGATATAACCATCTTCACAATCATAGCAATCGACACCCCGTTCCCCTGCGCCCAGAAACTGCATACAGTGGACCTACCACTAATGAACGCAGTACTCATGGTGCTTTCAAACAAAAGTGGGTGGAAGCTCCACGGCTTGGCCATTCTAGTTCAAGCGCGAGCTCTGAAGGAGCGCACTCGGCAACACCCGAAGGTTCTGTCCGCGCAGAAAGCAGCTTGTTGTTTGAGAAAGTCGGCCAAGTGGAGATGCGTGCATGGGAGGAGGAACTAGCAAGAATAGAATTGGTGAGCCGCAGAAGCACTGCGGATATGATGGATTTTGTGTCTCAGCGCAGGAAGCTGAACGGCCAACAAGTGATACGGACATTTCTGCACGCGGAAGGCTGATTAGACGGATTCCCTGCATGCTATACTATTTATCGCCACTGTTTTCCTACTGTCATGCTTTCTTTCTCTAGCATAAGTTCTCTCTGCATAGTTTTTTTTCAACAATCAATACTGCATACCAGCACGACTTACTGTAGAACGTCCAATTCTACTATCATTGCATATCTTGGGGCATGTCCTCGGACGCTTGTTTTGATGACCTCCGAGTTGATGAGTATTGCGGTGGTCCAGGTTCCGGAGTTAACTTCCAGGTATGATGCGCGTCTGAGATACAAATAAGTAAATACTGGGCTCGCACTAGTACAGCGTCAACTTACCAAACGCAAGAACAACTTAATCCCGCACAATGAGTTTTCCATGGTTCAGAATGACATTGCTAGGAGGCGGTCGTGAGTCGTATCATTCGAACCGACAAGCACAGAAGGCTGACTGTAGCTGCACATGATTCTCGGCACGAACTGGACTCAATTGTTGAAATTTACTTGATGCACGGTGCTTTTGGTACGCCAGTGATGGGCCTGGGTTACCTTTTGATGAGCGGTTCGTCTTCTACCTATCATACGGGGACCTTCACCATCTGATTTGCCCGTTCTCTGTTCCTCCTGATGTCATCGCCTTGTTCTTGATTTGTAGCAACCGTACCTACACCTGAACAGACATATGCCGTGAGTTCTTTCCCCATGCTGGATTATTCCAACTGTTCCGAGGTGATGCATAGTAGAACCATGTCTCATCATAAGCGTAGGCAATGGCACCTGATCTGCGGCGAAAGGTCGATGCAAACCGTGCAGCCAGAGCCCTTCAAGAGCAAACCATAAAGCGTCAAGTCGATGCTCAGGTTAGTATTTTACACATGCTGCGCCGTCTTATTTATTTCTATACGACTAGAGTGATCCAGATGCAGGAAAACCCATTTGGGCCGAGCAACAGAATCAGCGGTAGAGGACAAGTCAATGTCGGTGCCGTGAGACGATACGAGTGTAATTGCATCCGTCAGTGAGAAACGTCTCACCACCATTCCGCGGATATACACATGACATCTTCCACGAAGTCTGATGGCGAACAAAATCAAATTCATGAAATGACATGTCAGCACGTGGTAACATTAAGAATCATGAAATATGCTCCTCCAGAATCTATAAACACACAACCCCCCAATCATGAATTAGCGGCCTTGACTGGCAGTCCGGATTGAAATTGAGTCCATGTTTCAACAACGGTTGCTCCGTCGACGATTCTGGTGAAGATGGAAGGGCATCATAAGACGACTGTCCTAGAGTATTGGAGCTCGAAATAGATGACGATATGGAGGCCGCACCAGGCGTCCCTGCAGATGGCTGCATGCTGTCAATATACATGGAAGCATTCTGACTTGAAAGCTGGGCTACTCCATCGGGCGCAGCCGATGCTGTGGAATCAACAGTTCCATCAATAATCATCGGAGATAAAGTGTCCGGTGTCAGGCATTGTGGGTAGGCTGAAATCGAGATTGCCCCATCACTGCGGGTGGCGCTGGTATCAACGGGTGTCTGCGAGTGAAATGAAGAGGTTGGTTGACCTGCTACAGGGGTCATTGCCCGACTACCACCGTGATTCGCTTCGGCTGTTCCCTCTCCTGACTCCAAGCTCCGGGCGGCCGATGGGATATTGGAAGCGTTGTTCCCCACTGTGTCTGTGGTCGTCTGATCCTCACTTGATCGACTGGGAGTATCTCCCTCCCCTGAAGCAGCAGCAGCAGCGGCTTCTTTCTTCCGTTTCTCTTCTTCTTTTCTCTGCTGCTCTTCATGCTCCAAAAGTGAGAGGCGCATAGCCTCCATCACCATCAACTGAAAAGGCATATTAGTTCATATACGTCACAGCACAAAGCTAATACCTCTTCCAAATCTTGCCCACCCAGCCCCATCTGACCCAACAACTGGCTGATGTCCGGCTGACCACCATTATTTCTATGTCGCCGACTTCTCCGACTGCCATTGTTTTCCCCTTCACCACCGTCCTGAGCCTCGCCGGTCGGTAGGGGATGAACCCGGCCACTGGTCACACCAACTGGTATGAGTCTGTCTCCTACTTGACGCATGATTATTCGCCTATTTGCACGGCGCGTAACCGCAGCTCGAACAGCGGCAAGTTTAGCTTCCCAGTCTGGCCTTATAGAATCTATGCACAGGAAGACACAATGATGATACGGATCGTTCGAGCGCAAGTCATTTACCTGTAGTGACCACTTCCGGACTATCATGACCAAAGCTTTTGCGACGTCGTTTGTGAGCCGCACTGGCTATGTTCTGCTGCGCGCCTTTAGGGATATCCGACCATACTGGTAATGACTGGATGACAATGAGCAAAGAACGAAGTTACCTCGTCAGTTATAATAAGGGATATCTTTGAAGAAAACAAACCGTTCCATCGCTCCCGATTCCAGTACGCCATGAAGGAGGAGTATATACCACACCAAAATTCTCCTGTACACAATATGGGCATGCTGCTGGCTCAGATACGAGATGTGTAGCAGTGGGTTCGGTCCTCTTTATCTGAACAAAACACTCCGTGCATATTGCTTGATCGCAACACCTTGAATGGTTCATGTTAGGGGGGTAATACTAAGATACAACTTACTCAGTGGTTGCATGACGCACGTGAGAGATAACGCACAAGGAAACATATTGGGCATTCTACAGCACCTCTGTAAATGGCAGCCTCTGGATAACGGGAAGGCTCCTTAGATGCACCAGGCCGTTTAGACTGATGAGCTGGCTTTGTGGAATCTCGCGAGTCAACCCTTGTAGGGGGGGTGTCGGAACTTGGTGCTGTCAGTATCTGGAAGGACCCTTCTAGCTGACATGATCTGCTCATCGTCCCAGTTTTCATTGTAATCTTCTAGAGGTCGATAGAAAGGAGCAAGCCTGCGATCTACGATGAGCTGGGTGACGATCCCATGATTCCAATCTTTGGACCCAGTGTAGACGCCCTGAGGAGTGAGATGACCGTAGTCAACGGTGTCGTCGTGATGTCCGCGTGAGGACGACGAGCTGGTGTTACCCATGGCTTCAATTCCAAAGACGATAACGTGTTGGGAAGTTGAGAGAAACCGACGAAATTGAGCTACGAGACCGTCGTATATGCGCGAACTTCCTTTGCTGTTCAATGGACAATTAGGTCACCGTAGTGTATTTACTTGTGTTTGTGTTTGGTGGCAAGTTGAAGGCCCGACTTGGCCAGCCGCAGCTGCAGGCCATTGGATCAGGATAAGGCTTAATTAGGTTACTTAGCATAAATCTAGATGCTGATACTTGACAAATAATATTAATTTAAATGGAGTTGCGCCTAATTAAATGGCGTGCTTGTCTATACCAATTACATGTATACCGCGTATTGTATACCCTACCACTTATGAAATAGTTGTCTCCTACGCTAATATGACCTACGTTCAACGTTGGTATCGGCGAGCGCACAACTCGAACGTTCACGCACATGAGGCGCGTGGGTCAACTCGTCGACAACTTGCGCAAACAAATCGGACACGTCAGCAAAATTTTACAGCAACACACTAAAGCAAATTCCGGTCCCGTTCAAAGGTCTTAGGTTGTGCGTTTGTACCATCTTTTTTATCTACTACGGTCATGGACCATCCTTGGGCCGATACCCCGGAGCATGTTCTAGAGCACTTTGGTGTTGACGCGACTCGCGGACTAACTGCAGCTCACGCCGCCAAGCATGCTGAAGTGTACGGAAAGAACGGTCAGTTCTGCTTGTTCAAGTATTTTGTTTTGGTAGCTAACATCTTGTGCAGAGCTCCCAGAAGAACCTCCAACTCCATTATGGGAGCTTATCCTAGAACAGTTCAAGGATCAGCTGGTGATGATCCTGCTTGCGTCAGCAGTCATATCCTTCATTTTGGCATTGCTAGATGACTCTGAGGATACCACTTTGTTTGGAGCATTCGTCGAACCCACTGTCATACTGCTCATTCTTATCGCCAATGCAGCTGTTGGGGTGGTACAAGAAACAAACGCGGAGCAAGCCATAGACGTGAGTTATATCCTGTAGTCTTGTGGTACACCCATGTTCATGTGTGTTCGTGTAGGCTTTGAAGGAATATTCCCCTGACGAGGCTAAAGTCCTCAGGTCTGGCCAATTGACCCACATTCATGCCTCTGAACTCGTTCCAGGTGATATCGTTTCGGTTTCAGTTGGCGACAAAATTCCAGCAGATTGCAGAATCTTGTCCATATCCTCCAGTAGCTTTAGGGTAGACCAGGCCATCCTTACTGGCGAGAGTGTTAGCGTGAACAAGTCGGTCGATGTCGTCCCTGATACAGGCGCCGTGAAACAGGACATGACAAACATGTTGTTCTCTGTAAGCGCTCTCCTTCCTTCCTCGACGTCTAACAAGGTGTTCATCATTATCTAGGGTACCACAGTAGTCAATGGGAGCGCGCGAGCCATCGTCACTTTCACTGGTCAGAAGACCGCTATCGGCCACATCCACCATTCAATTTCACAGCAAATCAGTGAAAAGACTCCTCTCAAACGCAAACTCGATGATTTCGGTGATATGTTGGCCAAAGTGATCTCCGTGATCTGTATCCTGGTGTGGTTGGTCAATTTCCGGCACTTCTGGGACCCTGCACACCATGGTGTAATGAAGGGCGCCATCTATTACTTCAAAATTGCGGTGGCTCTTGCGGTGGCTGCTATCCCAGAAGGTCTTGCTGCCGTCATTACAGCATGTTTGGCTCTAGGAACGAAGAAGATGGCGCAGAAGAACGCGATTGTCAGGAATTTACCAAGTGTGGAGACTCTCGGTTGTACCAATGTCATTTGCTCGGACAAAACGGGCACTCTCACTACCAACCAGATGAGCGTTTCAAAGGTGACATACGATTCACTACCGTATGAGGTGCATCTCACTTAATCTTGCTACTCAAGTTCCTCATCATCAATGCGCAAACCGGCCTTCCAGAAGACCATCATGTTGAAGGTACAACTTATTCCCCACACGGCTCAATCACCTCCACCACAAAAAAGGCTGTGAATCTGCAGTCGGATCCCATCAGGCGTCTCGCGGAGATTAGCGCTATATGTAATGACGCGAACATTGTCTACAATTCCGTGAGCTCTACCGCACTGCCATGTGGTGTTCTCTATCTCATTGGTGTTCCTAGGAGAAGGCCTCGTACAGTAATGTGGGGGAGCCAACTGAAGCTGCCTTGAAAGTTCTCGTAGAGAAGATTGGTTGTCCGGACAAAGAAGTAACCCAGTCCCTTCCCACACTTTCGCCGTCCGTACGGGCGAGCGTAGTAAATGAGTATTATGAGAGCTCCATCCCGAAGCTACTCACCATGGAATTTTCACGTGACCGCAAGATGATGTCTGTCCTTGTACGGCTGAATGGAAAGGGTGCCCTCTTTGTCAAAGGAGCCCCCGAGTCTGTCTTGGAGCGGTGTACTTCAGTCATGGTGCATGGCAAGGTCATTCCATTAACTGCAGAGCTACGTAAAATGCTCCTCGCCGAAATGGTTTCTTACGGGTCCATTGGTCTCCGCACTCTGGCCTTCGCCTACGTAGACGTTCAAGACGTTGATCCCGCACACTATCAAAGTCAAAACACTAGCGATTATGCTCGATTTGAACAGAACTTGGTGTTCGTTTCTCTGGTTGGAATGCTCGATCCTCCAAGACCGGAAGTCCGTCTTGCTGTTGCGAACTGTAAAGCCGCTGGCATTCGTGTTATCTGCATCACTGGCGACAATAAGGGCACTGCAGAAACGATCTGCAGGAAGATTGGGATCTTCGGAGAGAATGAGGACTTGACAGGGAAAAGCTACACTGGCCGGGAACTAGATGAGCTCAGTGCTGAGGAGAAGATCAAGGCTGTACAACGTGCTAGTCTCTTTAGTCGAACAGAACCAGCGCACAAGAGCCAACTTGTTGATATTTTGCAAGGTCTCGGGCTGGTTGTAGCTATGGTTGGTCGGGGTACTTGTCATCTCTGCCGCTAACTAACACGTCTTTCTAGACTGGTGATGGTGTAAACGATGCCCCGGCGCTGAAAAAGGCAGATATCGGGGTCGCTATGGGAAGCGGTACTGATGTTGCCAAATTGGCTGCTGATATGGTGCTCGCGGATTCCAACTTTGCAACTATAGAGCTTGCGGTAGAAGAAGGTAGACTCATATACAACAACACTAAGCAATTTATCCGATACCTGAGTACGCGCAATTCACTTTGTCTTAGTCGTTCCTGCTGACCAGTTCTAGTCTCATCAAATATTGGCGAGGTCGTTAGGTGGGACTATATATTGTTATCATCCCGAGTGGATTCTGACAGTTTTATTATAGCATATTTTTGACTGTTCTGCTCGGCATGCCAGAAGCACTTATCCCAGTACAACTCCTGTGGGTCAACCTTGTTACAGACAGTTTACCTGCCACCGCCCTTGGGTTCAACCCGTCAGATCATTCTATCATGCGGGTTCCTCCAAGAAACAGTCAGGAGCCTCTTGTTGGAAAATGGCTGTTTTTCCGTTACATGGTCATTGGTACTTACGTCGGATGCGCTACCGTGTTCGGATATGCGTGGTGGTTCATCTTCTACTCGGAAGGACCGCAGATCACGTTCCATCAACTTGTATGTATTGCCCTGACTCAATCGTTCGTTCCATGCTGATGAGTCCGGCAGACTCATTTCCACCAGTGCTCTACGCTCTTTCCAGAGATTGGGTGCGAGATGTTTACGAACGTCATGTCACATCGTGCGACAACCATGAGCCTGTCGATTCTTGTAATGGTAGAGATGTTCAACGCAATGAACTCGCTATCTGAGAACGAGAGCCTGCTGCGTTTACCCGTGTGGAAGAACCCGTTCCTCGTGGGAGCAATAACTCTTAGCATGGCACTTCACTTTGCTATTTTGTATATTCCATTCTTCACGGTCAGTCTTCTCGCGTTGATCTCACTAAATTTGGAAGGTTATATAAAATGTTTGTTCTTAGGCGCTGTTTCAAATAACGCCACTGAACTGGGCTGAATGGCAAATGGTTTTATACCTCAGCTTGCCTGTCCTTGCCATCGACGAGGTCCTCAAATTTGTGACAGTGAGTACCAATAGTTTGCTCTATTCTTCACTGTGCCAAGCTCATTTGTTCATAGACGGTGTTTATTGACCCTCCCACCCAAGTGGAGCTCAAATGATGGGATCATATGGTGGATTACGAATGTATCAGCCTTGTAATAATGAAAATGGGTAGAACCCTAGAACTTATTACTGAGTATCTCGAGAGATGGTAGTAGTATCGCTGCCAGTGTTATAAGTACTGAGTCTTGAATAGACAAGGGAGGGGATGGCAATTGACATTGTAAAACACACGTATGCCAGGGCTGTCAATGGTTGCAACTATTTTTATGTAAGGGTCACTCGGGTATAAGCTTGTTCTTGGCTGAAGCCGTAAGTGAATTTGTGATACTGTGACAAGAGTCTCCATATAATATGTCGCATTACAAGCGGTGGCTCACGATTACTTTTAACCACCACCTTCTGTGTTCAAATTTTCAACAGCAACGACCAGTCACTCTTTCCTGCTCGTTGACCCTCACGCTCTCTACTTGTTCTCTAGACTGACTATATGCGCTTCTTTGCTCAGTTGTCAGTGTTGCTACTTTGGTGCTTGGTACCGGCCAGCAGTGCTCATCAAGTCAACCGACGCCATCATAATGGAAAGCGTCTAGATTCCGACCTCGCCGTTCGCGAGCCAGGACATGTTGATATGTACAAACGCGATTTCACTAATGCCCGTTTCACATTCTATGATGTCGGTCTGGGTGCTTGTGGTACAACAAACCAACCCGGCGATATGGTATGTGGTTAATTCAAATTAATTTACTCGAAACTAACTTTGAATTATTTTAGGTGGTTGCAATGAACACAATGGTAAGAATTTCAAATTTCAGCTTTTATTGTAAAGCAATTCAATGAAATTTTCTAGCAATTTCCTGGAAGTTGCTACCAAACGATCACGATTACCTGCAACGGCAAGACAACGCAGGCTCAGGTTGTTGACGAGGTAAAGACAAGTATCGCGATACTAGTTGGATTAGTCTGACGTCCAATGTAGTGTATGGGATGCCCCTTTGGGGGCCTTGATTTTTCAGACGGCCTTTTCCAGTTTTTTGGTTCACTTGCTTTGGGTGTGCTCGAGGGTTCATGGTCCTTCGGTAGTGCTCCCGCGCCGGCACCGGCACCAGCACCTAGTACATCCATCTGGCAACCACCCCCGGCGCCAACCACTACCTCGCTGCCGCCGCCGCCGCCGACTACAACTTCGACCCCGCCTCCTCCACCTTCGACAACCCCGACTCAGAGCCCTACACTGTCCCTAACTTCGAAAAGTTCATCCAGCTCCAGCTCCTCAGCCTCAACCCCTATTAGTTCGTTGTTGCCTTCGGCGCCAAGCAGTGTTTCGAGCACAACAAGTGCTGATGCTGTAGCGGAGACTGCAGGGTCTGTTGGAGACTTGTCCGGTCTCATGAGCCTCAACCTGGCAATGGTGTACCTTGGCGAGTTTGTTGGTAACGCTCAGACGTAATATTAGTTGTTTCAGATTCGCAGTCTGCGGCGGATTTCCTGACAAAAGTATGGGATTGCTATATCTACTTTGTGGACATTTTTCGAGCTCGTCAAGGTTCAAAGGACTCATTCTTCAGCCAGTAGCTGCTATACCCACATAATACCGTACATTCCATTGCTTGTCTAAAGTTTTCGGGGTAGTAGATGGTATTGTTATTACTGCCTTATGGAAAGCCAGACTTGGACAACCGCGCTTCCTCAGTATCATGGGGATGACTCGACGACTCTTCAAATTCTCAGATCTTAGTAAGGTAGACTTTGCGCAAAACCAGCAAACCTCACGTGATAAAGCGTGATAAAGCGTGACAAAACCATTGATCCTGTATACGAAGGGAAACAGGACTAGTTTAAGAAAATCAGAGACGGATACATTGTAGAGGATAGCTCTAACTACAAATCATCCGTTCCCGATTGTTTGTTAATGCCGTGTTGAGAGAGATGTGTATTCTTTAGTCTACAGAGGTAATCAGAGTTCCACTAAGTCCAAATTTGAATGACCTGCCGCCGTGCATGCCGTAACTTAGCGATGTCCGGAGTGTCACTTCCACCCTCTTCACCACCAGGATGCCCAAGTGCTCATCAAAGGTGCGCTCGGCCCTTGAAAACCTTGGGCAGTATGCAAAGAAGAGGAAGGTTTCAGCACAAGCAGACAAGGAGAACAAGGTGAATATTGGACATACTCAAATATTCCGAGTCATTGAAAACTAATGCCTTCTTTTTTAGTGCCCTACAGTAGACACAACCATTCCTGTATCAGCCTCGCCTCATGAATATAGACTACTGGCAGACATTCAGTTGTCTGTTGTCACTAAGGAAACTCTGGACATACCCATGGAAGATCAATCAGACTCGAGCTCCGAGTCAGACTCAGATTTGGACCGTGACCATGACTTGGATTCTGACTGCAATGAGATTGAGCATGGACCAAGTCACATACATATCACATACATATCATCTACGTTATCATCAAACTACACTACTACTTACTTACTCTTCGCAGTCTATCTGCGCTGTCCATAATGGGATTTCTCGGTCTCGAAAGGATTACCCGTCCGGCCAACGTACATGTCACACCTTGGTCACACCACGTGAGGTTTGCTGGTTTTGCGCAAAGTCTACCTTAGTCAGCCAGTAAGAAATCTAATCGCATTTTGCTGTGGCCGAGTCGGAGTCTCGGTGTGCTCGCAGTGACCGGGTCCACCCCTTGTGTTCAAAAAGACGCTTTTCACTACCTCTTCAGCCAGTAATTGAACGTTTTTGTGATCCGGGTCCAGAGACTTACTAATCACTAAGTATGTTACAATGTCGTCGGAAGTTGAAAGTGTGTCGTCCGACTTATTGCCCCGAATGTACCTGGTAAAGCGCTAATGTTCTGCAAATAGCTATACATTGAGGCTCAGAGAATAGATATGAGACCCAAAATATCGCGGTGTTAGATGGGAGCTTCAGTTACAGGTTCATGTCATGGCCCCAACACTTGTGGCACTCGGCGCCCTCATCATATCGTTCGTGTCTTTTGTGGTAGTGCGATCCTTGCAAAAGAAGAGAGACACTAAGGGGTTTCCTTTACCCCCTGGTCCCCCACCTCTCCCTTTTGTTGGAAACGTGATCGGAATTGACCCAGATCATCCTTGGTTAGCATACTCAAGATGGGGAACTGAATATGGTGTGTAGAACCACTGACATGTGGATATGAATGTGCTGAACTGCGACACAGGGGAAATCGTTTACTCTCGACTCTTCAGTCAGGATATCGTGATCATCAATTCCGAAAGAGTTGCGCATGACTTGCTCGACCGCCGTTCGCATAATTATTCCACGAGACCCGCAGGGCTTGTGCACGTTCTTGGCCTGTGAGGCGTTTCTATCGTTTTATGTGCTCATTGTCGAACGAGTCCTAGTCTTGGTCAAGATTTTTCCTCTATCTTTCTGCCCTACTCGGACAGGTGGCGACTTCGTTAGTATATTCCTACAAGTTCTTTTATCGTACTTCTCATATCTTTACAGACAGGCGAATCTTCCATCAAGCATTCCATTTAGATGCAGCGTCATCCTTCCATCCCATTCAAATGCGCAACGCTCACGGTTTGATACTAAACTTACTAGCCTCTCCGGAGGCGTATGGAACCCATCTCCACACGTTGGTAATCTTTCCTTTCACGTATTACGTGGCTAAACCATACCTTCTACATAGCTTCAGCACGTCTACCATCATGTCAATCGTGTATGATTATTCTACAGCGTCCCTTGACGATCCTTTTATTGCGCTTGTCGAGCGCTCAATTGAAATAAATGTAAGAGAACTCAGGCCCGAGGTCGCAGCTGTTATAACAGAGTTCCCGATACGTGCGTATTGTTATGTGGTGTCAGCTTCCATCAGCTGTGGTTCTATTCTAATGCATGCACCCATAGTGGAAAAGCTTCCTCCTTGGTTCCCTGGAGCGAGCTTTGTAAGGGGTGCAATACTCCAGAGAACCCTCGTTCCAATGGTTGTGGACATACCCTTTGAACATGTGAAGAAGAACATGGCAAGTGTCAAGTGCCTTTTGATCTTAGTATCATTGAGATGATGCTGATGATGACTCTCAGGCCGCGGGGACGGCAGTACCGTCTATGGTATCAGATGCATTGAATCGTATACCACTTGAAGCAAAAGATGAAGAGGTTGCTGCTCTTGAAAAAGCGATTAAGGAAGCCAGTGCAGCTGGTTATGTTGGTTCGTGACGATTCTGCAGTGGTCACGTATTTTTCTGACATATCCCTTCTGATTTTCTCCATGCTTATAGCCGCCTCAGAAACTGTATGCTTAGAAGTGATTTATATTCAGCTATCTACTGACTAAAAGGCCCAGACGAGGTCCACTTTATACGTCTTTCTGCTAGCAATGGTTCTATATCCTAAGGTGCAAGCACGTGCACAAGCCGAGATTGATTCAGTCATTGGGGAAACGCTCGAAAGATTGCCTGACTGGGCTGATCGCGCTTGTATGCCCTACATCAATGCCATTATTCAGGAGACACTGAGGTGGTTCCCTGTCGTCCCTCTGGGTCAGTATTGTCGACTCATTGAGCTCTGGTTAGCACAGTCACTGACCGTGGATTTAGGCATCGCCCATGCCGCAATAAATGAGGATGTATATGAAGGCTACTATATTCCAAAAGGTCAGTCTACAGACTAAAAGCTTCATCCCCGCTCAATTGTTTGTGAAGGGGCTACTATATTGGCTAACGCATGGTGATTCATCATACCAAATGAACAAAGATCAGACTATAATCATTTCCTCTTATGCAAGGTCTATGGCGCGAAACCCCGAGAAATATCCTGACCCGACGAAGTTTATACCCGAGCGTCACATGTCAAAAGTCGTTGAAGAGCCCTCAAAACATGGCCCTGATAATGCTTCCTTTGCTTTTGGATTTGGAAGGCGTGTTTGGTACGAAGTTTTGAGTTTTTCGGATACATGGTTCTGCCTCACCTTTCAGCAGCGTTGGACGACATGTTGCGGATGCTTCCTTATTCGCTGCAGTTGTGAGTATTCTAGCTGTTTTCCGGGTAGAACGTGCACCAGGATGGAATGTCGGGCCTGATGCTGAAGGAGTGAAATGGACGGGAGGCTTAACCACGTGAGTCATCCTCGAGGTTCCTCGCAGTTTGTCTGAGCCAGCAGATGCAGGCATCCTGTATTCCCATGCATATTTACTCCTCGCCACGCGAAGGAGAGAGTTTCACAGTTGGTAAAAACGCAATGCTAAGAGCTGTGCGGGTGATTTTGGCCTTGATTCTGGAATGAATTTATGTACTATCTTTGCTTACAATGTCACCCATGCTTTTTTATATATCCTATGTTTATTGTCCTGTGGGGCGTGGCCCTATGTTGGACATTACATACTGTTTGCTACTATCGGGTGTGCGTGTACAGTGGTCCGGGCGGATGCGAGGACGACCCTTGGAGCAAGCTGACGCAAACGTGAGACCTGTGTTCATCGACCTTCGTACTTAGCGAGACTATCGTTCATACCTCAATATCGCTTGAACCCCTACATCTTTTGTTTGCCGCAAAACATGAACGGCTCAGCGAATAATTTCAGTCGCATGAACGCGGAGTCGGGGTCTTTGGCTATCATATGTTTGCATTTTTATTTTTATTTTTATTTTTGGCATAATTTGATGCCCATCACCTAGAGACATCTATAATTTCGCAGGTACAAAGTACTATGGATGTTTTATTCTCCCTCTGATAGTCAAATATATTGGATGTCATAGTTAAGAAACATCATATGGGAGGAGCGGGTTGGAATAACCGGGAAATTCCAAGTTAGGTTATGTTTTAGGCGGTAGTGCCCATCAAAATAAGGGTGCGTGGTGGCTAGCTACGACGTGCCTAAATATATAGATATTTACATAAATGCTATTGTTGACTAAAATACACTTATGACCCCCATGTCAACGGTTGGTAGCAGAGTCTTGAGCGCTAGAACTGGTTTGGTAGTAACCTGCCAGTGTTCTCGGGGTCCTGACGTGATAGTGGTTGGTATGAAGATAATTTCACTATTTTCCATTGTAACATAGACCACTCCCTTCCCTAGGCTTCAAGCAAGCTGTAATCTTACGAGCCAGTCATTCCCTTGTGTATACGCTCTTTCAACTTCAAGTCTGATACAGATCATCTGCACCGAAAACTTGTGTCATTCCTGCTCTATAAATCGCATAAATGCGGGTCACTACTATTATCGGTTTTCTCTCTACAATCATTCCTTTAAGTTTCGCCAACATTCATGGAAACCACTGGGGCAGACGTCACCAAGATCTCGCCATCCGCGCCCGTGGTGATGTAGACGTCCTTAAGCGTTCCTTCGATAATGCTCGCTTCACCTTCTATGATGTCGGCTTGTGAGTCCCATTCGACCGTGCCTTATTTGAAAATTGCTCATCACTTCCTTTTTTTCAAAGGGGTGCTTGCGGGGATTACAGTTCTCCTACTGACTTTGTCTGTATCGATAACATATCTATATGACGTCTTCTTCTCATGCCGTGTGTCATTTCTAGATCGTGGCACTAAATGTCGATCAGTACGGCAGCGGATATCCTGGCCCAATGTGCTTCCTTTCAATCACAATTTCTTATGGTGGAAAAACAGCCCAGGCTGTTATCATGGATGAGGTCTGTATTTGACTACCCTGTTCAATATCGTGACCTTACCCAAAGACGGCCAGTGTATGGGCTGTCCTTATGGTGGACTTGACTTCTCCACCGGTCTTTTCGACTACTTTGCGTCTGCGTCAGAGGGTGTGATCTACGGATCATGGTGGTTCAATGACGGAACTACTACTCCGTCAACCACTACCACCACCTCGTCATCCTGGACTCCGGAGCCTACCACCTCGACTCCGACTCCGACTTGGACTCCTGGGTCTACCACCACCCCGACTCCGACGCCGACATGGTCACCTCCTACGACTTCATCTACTTCCACCACCTCTACTTCTACCACCCCGACTCCTACCACCCCGACTCCGACTCCGACTCCAACCCCCTCAACTTCTTCTACCTCCGCTTCAATCTCGTCTGCATCAGTCAATTACAACTCAGGTGTGGGCAGTGGGATTGCTATCCCCACTGCGCCCGCTGTGGCTGCGCCAAACAGCACCAACCCCCAGATTCTTCTGGGTTTGAACCAAGCTTTGATTGAGATCGCGATCATGCTAGCAGCTGAAGAGAACGGTATTTGATGTTGTACGAAGGGACATTTCATTTGGAATGCAAGACGCAGTGTCTATCTTTATTACAATATTTTGCTCGATCGCTTCTTCATGAACATTTTACACAGCTCCTCTGCATGCTGAGTCTTAGATTTGTCGCAGTGCTGTCGATACCCTTTTACCTCAACATTTCATTGCATAAATATGGTGGCTTCGAACTTGCTAGTCATATGTTCTCGTAGTCATACATATTGTAAAATTTATGTTGTTGTTTTTTGAGTTGAACTCAAATCATGGAGCACAGTGGGAACAAGTTCGTTGTAAATACGGGTCTATGCGACGCCATGCATGGATGAAAGACGAGAATTAATCGAAGAAGCCGATTAGAAGGACATTTAGTCCATGTTCCTTTACCCACTTCAGAGAACTCCTTCGGTTGCTGCGCCGAAGATCCTTACGTAGGGCCTTCTTGCTGAGCTGCATGATCTGTTGCAACTCACCCTGGTCTTTTCCCCGCCTCGCTACATAATCGTTGATATTGACATGGAGAGAATCCTTGAGCAGCTTTGTTGCTGATGATATGCTGGCGGGCAGCTGTTTGGAAATACCGAATTCCACAATGAGAGCCTGCAAAAACAGGAGCTTCACACTATGATCACGATCCTTCACAGGAACTTCCAGATACCTACCCACAATAAATATAAGTTATTTCAATAAGTAGTAACAGATACGCACTGTGTGATATATGCTGCAGCATCTTCATATGAGCCATCGAGGGTCCTGGCCTCGTGTCTTTCTGGCTTCCGGATCTTCTCCACCTCCTGGTCCGGCGTGCTGACTGACAATAGATTGAATGGAGTGGACAGAACATCCTCTGGGATGCTGTTGCTGGAATCATTGTCCAGGGAGTCCCCCACTGAGATACGGGGTAACAGGACATAGTCCATGTCGCTGTCGGTGATGCTACTCTCCGACGAAGATTCGCTGTTAATGCTCCGAACAACATCATCTTCAGAGGCTTCTGTAGCACAGCAAGAAATGGTGCTTATGAGTTCAACGGAAGAATCGCTAGAATGAGAGTCGGTCATTTTCAGCCCTGGTGCGATTGAATAGGGGCTTTGATGCCTATAGCGTCGTCTACGCAATCAACGCACCTTAAGTGCCTCAATATTTTTCACTTACCTAAAATAATTAGGCGTAAGATGATTCAAAGAGAACTCTTGCTAATGGTTTTAGTAGGCAAAAGTTACAGAAAGACGAAGGGACGAGCGGACGAGCGGGCGAAATGATGCCAAGATCTATCAAAACACTGCCATCGCGGAGTTTGTAATTCAAGTATTAATTAACGACATCACTGCTTGTTGCCGTAGTTCTTTTCTAGTCCCTATTCTTCAAGTTTGATCAAGCGTAACTTCGACGCCATGAGCACTGATAAAATTCCCAATCTGCCAGTGACACAAAGAGCCTGGAGAGCTGTGAAGCGAGGGAAGCCTTCCGAATCTCTTGTTTTGCAGACGGATGTGGCTGTCCCCCCTCTCTCACCTGGAGAAGTACTTGTGAAGGTTCAGGCGGCAGCACTTAATCCGGTGTAGGTGGCCTTCCAGAACATTCATCGAATATCTTTAAAATTTCATTAGAGGATGGAAGCTCATGTCGAGTGTGCCCAACGTCCTTGCCAGGAGACCACTTACACCAGAGCATGATCTCGCCGGCGTAGTCATGGATGCTAATGGCACCGAGTTTTCCGCGGGAGACGAGGTTATCGGGTATATACCAGTCTGTGAGTACGAGTATTCTCGTGTATACACCGCGTTGACTAAGGTTGTCGATTAGCACTGCAGTCGAAGACGGGACAGGGGGCACTGTCGGAGTACACAAAACTTCCTGCTGCTAATTTAATCTTGAAGCCATCCAATATCTCTGCGATTGAGGCTTGCGGTCTTCCTGTCGCTGGGCAGACTGCCTATCAGGCCCTCATCGGCATTGGAAAACTTCAAGCTGGCCAGAGTGTGTTCATCAATGGCGGTAGTTCAACAGTTGGCATGAATGCTATTTATATCGCGAAAGCTCTTGGTGCGAAGGTTGTAACCAGTGCTTCATCAAGAAACGAGGAATTTTGTCGTAACGCAGGGGCAGATGAAGTATGCGCTTTCCCCTGTCGTTATTCCTTTGCTAACACTTTGTCAGTTTCTTGATTATACGAAAAGACCTCTTCATGAGCACCTTGTGGAAAATCCGCCTTCGCCCAAATTTGATATCATCTTTGATGCCGTTGCATTAGTCGACCCCGCTCTTTACAAGCACTCGAACGCCTACATGAAGCCAAAAGGCATATTCATATCGACCGGACCTTGGCCGGACCTGAAATCGTGGGGCGGGTCTACCGGTGTCTCAAATATGTTTTCTCTAGTCGGCGAGATCATGAAGCCATCGTTCCTGTGTGGTGTTAATGCCAAGTGGACGTCAGTACATTCTACTACCAAATTATTGCGCGCTGCTGACATCCAGCTTACAGCATGGTGAGCGTCACTCACAGTCCACAGGATCTTGCAAAGCTGCGTGATTTGATGGCAGAAGGTATTGTACTGGATTCTTTGTATGTTCGGCACTTGGATTTACCGCATTTCCAGGCAAGCTCAAAGTGGCAGTAGATTCCGTGTATGGATTCGAGGATGTTCTCAGTGCGTACGACCGCATCATGACATCACGAGCTACTGGCAAGGTTGTAGTCAAAGTAGATGGAAGCCTGTGACAACGTTATTCAAGTACGGCTGGTCTGTCATAGATACATTTGTTACCTCCTGGTGGTGATCATACCTTAAAATTGATATCGAATCGGAATCGCACCGAAGAAGTTGATCGTCAGACCAAAAGTGATGGCATCTGGTTCTGACGAACTCGCCATGATATTAGCACTAAGATGTGTATCGACTTATGAGCCCATCAGCATTTGGCAGCTTGGGCAGGTCCTCCGGGACCACGGCGTGTCTAACGTTTTACATTAATTGGCCACAAGGAGCTGATTATGAAGCGATATTATGTCAGCAGATTAGATGTGAGGAGGACCCTGTGCCCATTGCCCAACATCCCTTCCTTGCTGTTCGCATTCTTCCTTCATCATCGCTTCAACGGAGGCGGAACCTGGAATCATTGACCGCCATACTATAGCAGCTTAGGTGCAGTGCACTCTCACAACCATGGAGGTAAGCTCTTCGCGCTTTATCATCATTTATTGTTGTTCAATTTAGCATTTAGGGCTTGCTCGATTTCTCGAGGGAGTTCGATGTATCCCTGCTAGATAAAGTCGTCATGGCATTTTACACTGGCTCTGGCCAGGAAGTGAGCGGCGGAGATACTGTTTACCACCTGCGATGAACTTACATTCATTTGTACAGCAACAAATGGCGCAACACGTACTGACGCAATTTGAAGAACATCTGGATGCATGGACGAGAGTTCCAGACGTTTTGGAGAGATCCTCATTTCCGCAGTCCAAGGTACTGTCCCCTACGCAAGCCGGACTCATAATGACTGATTCCGTGTTTGCAGTACATCGGCTTGCAAATTCTAGAAAAGCTCATTGTGACGCGATGGAAAACACTACCCGATGGACAGAGATTAGGTAGGTTGTTTATTAAGATAACTGACGTGGCTAACATCGCGTGTAGGAATCCGTAATTTCGTTGTTGGAGTCACCGTCAAGGTGGCATCGGACGAAACCACAATGCGGAAAGAGAAGACGTACATCAACAAACTGAACCTCGCTCTCGTTCAAGTGAGTGATGCACGTACATGAGCATAGATGAACTTGTGGGATCTTATGGATCGAATCTTTCAGATTTTGAAACAGGAGTGGCCGCATAACTGGCCGACTTTCATTACTGAACTGGTGGAGTCCTCAAAAACCAACCTTTCCTTGTGCGAGAACAATATGGTCATATTGCGGTTGCTTTCAGAAGAAGTCTTCGATTTCTCTGCCGAGCAGATGACGCAAACCAAGATCAAGAATCTTAAGAATCAGATGTGCGGTGAATTCAGCGAGATCTTCAAACTCTGTTCAGAAGTCTTGGAGGAGGCCCAGAAGTCAAGTTTGATCAAAGCAACTCTTGAAACTCTGCTGCGTTTCTTGAATTGGATACCTCTGGGATATATATTCGAGACCATGATAATCGACACACTTCTGAATCGCGTAAGATTATCATCACTACTCCTCGAACTAAATTAACCTTTCTGCAGTTCCTAGAAGCCCCCGACTTCAGGAATGTGACGCTCAAATGTCTAGCAGAGATTGCTGGATTGAACGTGGGCCCAGAATACGATCCAAAATTCGTCATATTGTTCGCCATGGTCATGACCTCCGTCAACCGCATGATCCCTCCTTCAACTAACATTGCTGCGGCATATTCTTCAGCATCAGACGCCGGTCAGGAGCTCGTTCTTAACCTCGCCCTCTTCCTCTCCAACTTCTTGTCCACCCATTTGCGCGCTGTCGAGACTGAGGCGAACCGCGATGTTCTCTTAAATGCACATCTTTACATGGTCAAGATCTCCCAAGTCGACGAGCGCGAGATTTTCAAGATCACTCTTGAATACTGGTCAAAACTCGTGGCAGAACTCTACGACGAAATCCAAGCTCTCCCAATCGGTGAAAGCGGATTACTCATGGGCTTAAGCCTCGGGAGTAGCGGCGGAAACATGCTCAACGGCATGTCTCTGAGGAAGAACATCTACAGCGACGTCTTAAGTAACTTGAGACTTGTTGTCATCGAGAGGATGGTCAAGCCAGAGGAGGTGCGGTGGAATTTTTCTGTCCTGTCTCTTCGATATAACGATGGCTTCAGGTGCTAATTGTCGAAAACGACGAAGGTGAAATCGTTCGTGAATTCATGAAGGAATCGGATACGATTGTCCTCTATAAGCAAATGCGGGAGCTGCTGGTCTACCTTACGCATCTTGACGTTGTAGACACCGAAAATATACTAACCGAAAAACTTGCGAAGCAAGTCGATGGTTCGGAATGGAGTTGGCAGAACTTGAACACGCTCTGCTGGGCTATTGGAAGCATATCAGGAGCCATGAGTGAGTGCCATTTTCTTAGCCATGGGACCTGCTTTAAACCCCTCCCCCGATCCACAGATGAGGAAACCGAAAAGCGTTTCCTTGTTACCGTCATCAAGGATCTATTAGGATTGTGCGAAATAAAACGAGGCAAAGACAACAAAGCTGTCGTCGCTTCAGATATCATGTACATCGTCGGCCAGTATCCGCGCTTTTTGAAGGCACATTGGAAATTCCTGAAGACAGTCGTCAATAAGTTGTTCGAGTTCATGCACGAGACCCATGAAGGTAAAGATTCCATTGCCAAATACTCTTGTCGCTCTGACCATGTCTGCACGATACCTCCAGGTGTTCAAGACATGGCATGCGACACATTCATCAAGATCGCTCAGAAGTGCAGGAGGCATTTTGTCATGCAACAATCGGGAGAACAGGAGCCATTCGTGGATGAAATACTGCGCCTACTCCATCGCATTACTGTCGACCTGTCGCCTCAACAGGTATGCCGCCTGACCTTACTTGGGTACACCTTCTTATTTTCACAACAGGTACATACCTTCTACGAGGCCGTCGGTTACATGATTTCCGCACAGCCCAACAAACCTCAGCAAGAAAAGCTCATTGCTAAGCTGATGGAATTACCCAATAACGCTGTACGTACCGTTTTTTATCAGCGAGAGAAGTATGCTTGCTCACAATTTCATTAAGTGGGATTCACTCATGGCTCAAGCGGCGCAGAATATGGATGTCCTAAGCAACCTTGATAATATCAAAATTTTATCCAATGTCCTCAAGACGAACGTATCTGCTTGCACGTCTATTGGCAGCTTCTACCTGCCTCAGGTAGGACGGGTCTTTTTGGACATGTTGGGTCTGTATAAGGCGGTCAGTGGCATTATCAGTGAGACGGTAGCTCGAGAAGGTCCGTATTTCAGCCCTCCCAATTCCTTCCTGTGTCGTATCTCATCCCCAATCATTAGGCACTATTTCCACTAAGACGCCAAAGATACGACAGTTGCGCACTGTTAAGAAGGAGATCTTAAAACTGATGGAGACGTATATCAAGAAAGCTGAGGATCTTGAAGCCGTGAACACGAATTTCATGCCCCCACTACTGGATGCGATTCTTGGTGACTACAACCGCAATGTAGCGACTGCACGAGATGCTGAGGTGCTAAACGTGATGGCTACCATTACAAGTCGTCTCGGGGTAAGTGCATAGCATGATCAGTGCCATACTTTTTCGCTCATCCCGTCATACAATCACAGCCTTTGTTGACTCCTCAAGTTCCTGCTATTCTTGATGCAGTCTTCGAGCCTACATTGACCATGATCAACCAAGACTTCTCCGAGTTCCCAGAACATCGCGTCGGATTCTTCAAGCTCCTCCGAGCAATTAACCTTAATTGTTTCCCTGGTATGTGTCTCGATCTTAGAGTCGTCGCCTCGTGCTAATAACCTTACAGCTTTGCTTGGCATCCCGCCACAACAGTTCAAGCTGTTTATGGACAGTATCATCTGGGCAATCAAGCACACGATGCGTGACATTGCTGACACCGGACTCAACTGTGAGCACATACTTCACGTACATGGATAGGACGCACTTACGGTTTCTTTTAGTGTGTCTTGAGGTGGTCAACAATTTTGCGGGCGCAGAGACTGCCGTCAGCAATGCGTTTTTCCAACAGTACTTCCTGAGCATCGTGCAAGATATATTCTTTGTACTCACGGATACAGACCACAAGAGTGGTTTCAAACTTCAAAGCCTTCTGCTCGCACGCATGTTCCAGCTGGTTGAGACGAACCAGATCCAAGCACCTCTATTTGATCCTGCGCAGATGGCAGATCCTAACGTCTCAAATTCCGTATTCCTTAAAGAATATTGTGCCAATCTATTGAAGACAGCGTTCCCTCATGTGCAGAAGTGCGTCCCCTTTTTCACTTTCCTGTTGGCATCTCTGAATGATTTCTGTAGCTCGCAAGTTCAAGTCTTCGTCTCGGGTCTTGGCGAGTTCCACGGCGATATCAACCGCTTCAAGCTCGCTCTACGTGACTTCCTCATTCAACTCAAAGAGTTCTCCTCTAGCGATAATGCCGAGCTCTATCTAGAAGAAAAGGAAGCAGAAGCGCAGATGAAGGCTCAAGCAGAACGAGAGATGGCCATGCGTATCCCTGGCATGCTCAAACCTTCGCAGCTCGAGGACAAAGATGAGGATATCTCATGAAAGGTCCCGATCCTTCTGCCACGTACCGTAGCTTCTCGCGCAAGTCGCACCCTATCTCGCCCTGCATGAACTGTCTGTCTCACTTACTTTTCCCCAGAAAGTGGACGGGTTTCATTTTATCGCACTTTGTCATAGCAACTCATCCTGCTATCGAAGATTTCTTGTGTTCTCGATATCTAATGTATTAGTGTGTAGGCCAGACACTACAAGAAAGTAGTATATCTAACATTTAAACATGTGTAAGATGGGAAGCAATGCGCGTGACACTCATGTCCTGAGACTCCAGTGCTCTGTCGCTTGACAGTCTGCGCTTATTCGTGTCTGAGTTCCACTCTGCGATGCAGATAATGTGCCCACTTACTGGGATGGTTAGGCAAGGTAACGACGTTCAGGTTGCCTGCATTACCCACGACTCCATCCATGAATAATGGGGATAAGAAGGTGAACTAGTATGGATGGCGTTTCGACGCGTCGCAGGAGGTACTCCACGATCGATCGTTGGAATTGGATGAAGGCGAGCACTTGAACACGACTCTGGGTTCGTCAGAGGACGCGGAGAAAAGATAGATAGACATCCACTTCTGTCGAAGACAACATTCGGATCTAAGAAGCCACGACCATCTCTGTCTTCACCTCGGCCGCGGCCACTCTTCGTCGAAAACCGTTTCCGAGGACGGTGTCCGCAGCTGGTTCGAGGAACTGATGCAACGTTCCGACTATCTGTCATGTTTCACTGCAGAGAGACTTCTGTAGCGACATATGGGTATACCTAGAATTGATCAGCGGAGAGATAAGGCTTACTTGAATCATCCTTGTTCTCTTCTGACCAGTCATATGCCCCAGAAGTCTTTTCAGGGCGTCAATGTCCGACGAATCGCGTTTTCGGCGACTTGCATTTCTGATGGTAGATTATCATTGCCTCCGTCGTTGTCTACTAGTGGTGATTGTCGATCGAGACTATATTTCAAAACCATGATATGAAAGGAAACTACATGAAAGTGGAAGGATGTTGTGTAACAGAGCTACTTGCGAGTGTATAGTTGACTGTTTGGTATAGTAGCTGAAACAAGTTCCAGCCTTTTATTCATCACCATCACGATGTTCAAAAAGTATACACTAGCATCGTATTCGCACAGCGGCTCGTTCGCTCACGATTACATCCTAGGTTTACACCTTCCACAGATATCGCAGGCCAAACGCCGCCCAAGTCCTCTGTACAACGATCGATAAGGGCTGCTGTGCTTCAGCAATGGAAGATTGGACCAGAAACGCTCGAAGAGATCTGGCCCAAGAAGGAGACATTGATCCATGTGAAATGGTACGTCCTTCGAGGGTATCCGATCCTGGCGAGTCTATCTGACATACTTTGTCTGCATGACAAGAAGCAGAGAACACATCTCAATATACTCCGTCCACAACGTACCCCTCTTTTTCCAGCATTTTGATGGGCCGTTTTACCCCACCCTTCGATTACTTCACCAGTGTGAGCCATTCCTTGGGTCTGATGGTATCCCCGACACATGTGAAATGCATCATTTACAGATCCGTTCATTCTGCCTAAAGTTGGCGTTGACAGGGGCGCAATTCGCTTTTTGTTGGCGGGTGCTCCCATGATGTGTCCTGGATTGACTTCAGCTGGTGGTTACCTTCCGGCACCTGAGGAAGCATTACCGAAAGGTACCGCTGTTGCTGTACACGCTGAAGGAAAAGAGCACGCTGTCGGAATCGGGATTACCGCGCTCAGTACGGAAGAGATGAGAAAACTGAACAAAGATGTCGCTGTCGAGATTGTAACGCATCTGGGAGACGATTTGTGGGCCCTGCAAACTCTGTAGACAATGCTTTTCTGGACTAGGAGCAGATCCGATATGCAACCTTATCTACAAATTATAAACCCAAACTATTATTTGCCAGGGCTGCCGCTGCCACTTGCTAATATGGGTGATACTTGGCAAGTTCCGAACAAACCGGTACGGCGACGGTGAAGTCCACTGACAGGATCAATGCTAGCGAGCCCCGGACTTTTGCCACTGTGCGAGCCGGTGTGGGGGAGTTACATCTATCTTTCACACCAACTGTCACGCAACCTCTGAAATCTTGTTCGGCAATGGAAGACACCTCGTTCGAGTATTCACAAGCCACGACTCGCGCTCGCGCTCGAAAGAACAGGAGAGGTAATGGCAGACACGAACAGCCTTTGCTAACAGATCTCGTAGATCGCTCTATAGCGGATATTGAATCCAATGGCTGGATGACGACTTGTCTAGGTCGGGAGGTATGCTTTCATCGTCTTGAGGCATCTTATTGATCGTTATTGGCAGGCCTAGTCAAAGACGCACTGCGGAAGACTAATATGACGTGTCCTGATGTGTTGTGTCTTGGTCTTGGGAGTCCCTCATCGTCGCGTGAGGCCCGAGCGCAACTGGCTTTCCTCATCAGTTCATGCACTATCTTGGAAATAGTAAGCTACATTTTGTCACAGCGCTACTTTTCTTCTGACGCCGGTTCTTAGGGTCCATCAAATGTGTCCGTATACGATCCAGTGTTCACGGATGCAGATAAGGCATTATTTCAGAGCTTCGGAATGCGATGTCTGCCGGACACAGCAAGTCTTTTTGCTCATGTCAGACAGCGTCTGACGAGTGCCTGTCCAGGATGGAAAGCATGTGGTAGAACGTCCAACGATCCTGTATATGCCACATTGTGACCTGAAGCTGTATGAAAACATTATCGGTGCTAATTGGTCAGAAGAACAACTGGCTCGCATCATTTTTATTGCGAACCGGTTCAGCGATTATACGGACAGGTACGTGTGCACTATTGTTTGGAAGACTGAATTCATGGAACCGTCCACGTAGTCACCCCCAATCAAAGTTGGAAGTCGAATCACCATATCTGATGCGCCTAGGTGGGATTAATCATGTAGTAACGACGAATGCATGCGGCTGATTTTACGGTCAGTACCGCACCTCGAGTCCCACTCTCTTCCCGCATTAGAAAACTTCTCTTCGGCGTTCAATAACATTTCGGTCCAACACGTGAAGGCACCGTAACTGGTATGGTGTTCATAATAGAAGAACCCTATCAGTTAAAGGCCGTTCCTCCCACAGCGGTAGCGTAATGTCGTGAGAAGAGGGTGACGGACGGAAGCGAGAAACATATTCCCAAAAACAGACGTAAACATACATCAACAAAAACGCTTATGTACACTACTTACTAATAGAGCAGAACAGCATATTCTAGGTTAAAGAGGAGAAACTAGCATTCATGCACATGATAGACAGCATTATAAGAACTGGATTGATCTTCATCGGGAAACGGAAGGGGATCGAGTGCATAGCGATCAAAATAAGAGTCCGGGTGGCGAATGTACACGTGAGGCTGTGACCGTCGTCTCCTACGTTGCCCTGGAACTGGCAGGGTCGTCGGATCCAAGAAGTCCAGTTCTGACGAACGCCCCAGGGAAGGCGTGGAAACGGCATCGGACTCGTCGTCTGAAGTGTCCTCTATGGCTTCAGGGACAGATAGATCGTCTAACTCGTCGGCATCATAGTATGGTAGAGCATCATACGCTGGAAATGGTGAAACAGGGGACTCAATGATGGGCCCAAGGACATATGGACGAACAAGTGGCGGATGGAAAGGCGGATATGGTACAGGATATGGAACAACGTATGCTTGATGGCTGAGTAGGTCGTCCGACGAAGACATTGGTGATATTAAGGGGCTAAGTGGAGGGTCTTCGTCATCTTCAACCGCTAAGACGGATATACGAACGTCGCCATCCGAAGCGTCCTCTCCACCTTCGACTAAGGATTCTAAAAGTGAGTCGAGCCACTCAGCTTCAGATGTACTGGCTTCGACCCCCACAAGCTTGGATGCGTCAGGAAACATGAACGAATCCAACTCCTCTTCTTCATCGTCGTCTTCGGTATCTCCAACGTCGCTTGAAATGTAAACATGTTTTGAATAAGAAGCACTGGTAGCCGCACTGGGCTCATAGGGGGCGCTAGGTGGTCGAAATATGGTGTTTTTGAGAAGCACCCAGCGGTGGAGGCTGCCTCCCATAGCTGAATGTAACTTCGAACGGGCCATGGTGGAAAGGTCTACGGGTTCTGCTGACATGTGAGGGGCGGTGAATTTCAGAACGTATGATGAAGTGGCGTCTGACGAGTCAAAGACAGAACGTCAACATGTGATTCTTTGCTAGCAATACATGTATATATGACATACCTGAGTCGAAAAGTGTTCTACCAGGGTTGAAACTGGTTTGACCGGTGTATACGATAGACGATGAAAGGTTCGAACAAGATAGTGCCGTTATTGGATTTACGGGCGAGTTTGTTAACCATACTTCAGGAATGGTGGGCCTACGCTCTTTAAAGGGACGCGGCAATGATGAATTGAAGAGGGGCTTTGTTCAAAGACGGAAAGCTTGTTATGCAGACATGATGATGGACGGTGAAGAAAAGTGGGGAGGCAAGGGGCGAAGATGGTCTTATATAGGAATTTTGAAATAGAGAAACCGTGACAATGACTCAAAATGATGCACTTCGGAAAGAAGCATTTACCCGGCACACCGCCGGCGACATCACAAATATATCCAAACAGCCTCCATTGCGATAACGCCACCACGCCAACGATAAAAAAAATGTTATATGCACCGAGACCCTCAGCTATCTACACGACATGAATGCCGTCCCGGTAGATGCGGCCCCCTCAACCTTCATCCATCTGGTCATCTCTGCCTTCCTCGTCCTTGACGGTGTCAATGAGTTTCTTCAGTTTGTTGACGCTCTTTGGCGATGTATCGCGTGCTATGGCGAGCCAGTGCGCCGATTTTACCTCATCACCCGTCAATCGATAGACTTTCGCAATCTGAAACACTACATTCGACTCCTCGGGAGATGAGTCGCGAAGCTGAAGTAGATCTTCCAGCGCTTCCTGCAAGTGTGGGAGAAAAGTTATGTAAAAAAAATGCAGGTCAACATCCCGATCAGTGGTTGGTAACCAGGTGTTTACTTACAGCGTATCTTTTCATGGAGATAAGGATTTTTGCTCGACGATAACGAACAAGCGCATTGTCTGGTGCTACGCGAACTGCCTGATCAAATAATGAGTGAGCAGCCACCTTGTCACCCCGACGTTCGACAGCCTGAGAGGTCGATAGCCACAACCAGGGTGGATTAGAGTCAGGAAAGTCTTATCAAACAAGCAACGCACCATGCCCACACAACCTAGTAAAACTGCATTATTCGGATGAATTTCAACTGCCTTGCGATAGTGATATTCAGCCAGGCGTATTTTGCTCATCCGCAAATAGCAGGTGCCGAGACCGTACCTACGGGCGAAGTCAATCAGCACGAGAAGCCACTTCATGGGTCACATAAACCTAACCAAGCATTGTAATGTCGCGGATCTGCGCGGAGGGCAGTCTGGAAGAACCCGATAGCTTTGTCCAGGTCCTCATCAATAGATTCATGTCCGCTAAGAGTGTACGCGTAAGCACAGGACGGATCCATTTCAGCAGCTCGTCGAAAACACGTAAGTGCCTGAGACCGCTCTTTCTGTAAGGAAAAAAGATTGCCAACTGCGATCCACGCCTGCGAAGAGCGTGGGTTTATGTTCATAAGTTCTTGCGCAAGATATGAAAGCTGCACGTTCTGCTGAAGGTGCCATAAAAGAGTCGAGTAAACCTCCATATCGCCCAACCGATAAGGCTCCAGAGTTCGAGCTGCCCTGAACGCTCGCTCTGCCTGTGATAGAAGATAACATAAACGTAAACGGAAAGAAGTATATGGCTGAAGCGAATGATAATTACGTACTGACGCGTACTCGAGTCGTTCATAGTGGGCTCGCCCCACCATCGCCAATACCCACGACGATTGCTGGTGTGCAAGCGGTATCTGGTCGAGTTCCATAAGACAGGAGTAACAATCATATTTGGATAAAGCTCGAGTAGCACGTGCAAATCGCCGGAGTAAATCATAGATGTATTGGTCTGCCATCTCTGAATCGTACGCCTCTTGAGCAGCGAGTTCATGTGCCGCGGTCCAATTGCTTGGCGCGGGAGACGTCTCAGAAGGAGGTGACTGAGCATTCGAAGTTGGCGAGGTCGAAGACGCGACCTCTCCGTGCAGATTGGCATCATCCTCGCCATCTGAGTCTATTGATCGTGATCGCGAGGTAGTCAACTGTCGGCGGCGATCTCGTGGAGGTGGATGCTTCAAGAAATATGTCAGTGATTGATATTAGACCAAAATACAATCAGGTAAGGAGGCTAAATTCACCCACTAACCTTGAGGGGCTTGCTAGTAGTGCCACTCAAGAGCCGCGTGCTTCGCCGCGGCGCAACAGCAGCACTCCCTCTCTCGTTCTTGGTAATTCCCCCACTAGCAACTGGTCTGGATGATATGACGGGCTGAGAACGACGACCCGGTGATGAGAAGATATTAGCAAATTTTAGGGCCGGGCGTGCGCGTGCCTTTTTCGAGGTTTCGTCCATAGTCAGCTTGGATGCGACAGTCTCAGTGCTCTTTTGTCGAATCGTTGATCGAAGTCTCTTCTGCGCAGGACCAGTCTCATCCGCCGAAGATAGCGGTCGTGCGGCGGGCTGAGACGGGCCAGACCCTGCTAGCTCAAATTTAGAATTACGGGGTGGAGGGTGAAGAAATGAGTTCTCCGTATGAAAGAACGGCTCGTTAGTAGCGCTAAAAATAATGTAGAAGACCATGTCAGACATATTGCATCATAAGAGGGTCGTAGCCGCTTTACATAGAGTCGCGTGGATCTAGAGGATCCATTCGGAAAGATTGAGGGACGTTCTTGCGACCACGATATAGAGTGGTATTGACAGTGATGTCAGGCGTAAAAAATCCAACTCCAGTAGCAATCGGGCCAGAGGGTGCCTTGGCTGGTGGGGGCTCTTCTGGCGGACCCTGTTTCACTGGGGCGGGTCGCGCTGGAAAGATCTCATCTACATCAGGAGCCGTACCTAAAAATGAAGGTTAAATAAGTTAGTTGCAGGATGTGACAATAAGCTCAAGGTGATCACCGAGAGAGCACAAGCCCTCAAATGCTTCCCACAACATAGGGTTGAGCGCGAGAGCTTGTTGAAATCTACGAGTAGCCTGCTCAGGAAGATTGCCCTTCATTGCCATCGTTCCAGATCGACATCGTGTTGCAGCCTCCTCTGGAAATGCGCGCGAGGTTCGAGGGCCCATAGAAGCTGCAGAGAAGGTCAGTGAATGTACGGCAATATGGAATAGAATGCGCACCCGTCGGGGTATAAGTTGGATCCTGTAAACTAGCGTCAAAAGCTTCGTGTGCTAGCCTGTGCCGACCAAGAGCAGCACAACACTTTCCCTTGATTTCTAAGCATCCACTACATCTCGACTGTTGAACACCAGTGACTAATTGTAGCCCTGAATGTGGTTGACCGGATCGAAGAAGTGCCGTGGCATAAAGATGACGCGCATCGTGGTTGTTCTCGTCCATGACAAGGTAAAGTTCCGCATAGAAAGCTGCAGATCTGACGAGGTCGAAATCGAGACAAGTCCATATGAGGGTCTGGAAACGCTGTCTGATTTGTGGGAGAAATGTAGGCCTCGTAACGGCTTTCGAATCTTCCAGTGGCATTAGTACAAGCCTAAAGCATGAGAATATAAGTCAGGGAGAAATATGATTAAATCCAGTCTCCTGCAAACTAGCGTGTCTGTCCAAGGAGGCAGTACTTGAAATTTAAAATGGCTTTACAAGTGCAGCGCGGTGATGAGAAGGTTAAGCAGTGCAACGCGAGTCCCCATAAACAAACTGCGCGTGGAACAATCACGTGACAATCGCGTAGATGTATACATGCATTTCCGATCAAGACAATTGCATACTTTTCAATGTAAGTAAGCATTATAGGCGTATGAATTACACGTAGGACTGTCAACCCAAGGCTGTTCGTATTTAATGGCCATGTGAATCTGCTTCTGGCTTTGGTTCTGTTAAGACTAGTGAGACAGACTTCCGGGTGAAGTGACAATCGCTTACCCGGTACGCACTGAATAGCGTCATCGATGCGTAAGAGTGAAATGGCAGCCTCATACGCTGACTTCAAACTCCGGACTTTACTCATCGTTGGCTCCAGCACACCAGCCACAACATTGTCACGGACATCTCCGTTCATAAGGTCTAGGCCATACCGAAGTAGCACTTTTTTCGGATCACCTGCAGGTGCGTTCTGCGCGGCGTGATGGTAAGCACGTAGTTTTGCAACAAGATCGGTGGAATCCTTCGCAGCGTTAACAGCAAGCTGCTTCGGGATTGAAAGCAGAGCTGCAGCGAATTCGGCGATTGCCAGCTGTTCTCGCGATCCCTAGGGTGTAATTGTAGAATCATCGAGGGAAATGCCGATAATTACGAGACTCACTAAGGTTGTTGCAAAGTTTTCCAAGTAAATGCTGAGTGCAGACTCAACCGCACCACCTCCAGGAACAACAGCACCACTCTCTAAAGTACGCTTAATGACAGAAAGAGTGTCATGCAATGCTCTCTCCATCTCGTCTAGCATGTAATCATTCGCCCCACGCAGAACAATAGATGCAGAGTTGACCACCTTGGTGCCCTTGATGAGGATCAATTCGTCGTCGGAGATGCGCTCCTGGACAACTTCGTCTGCCGAACCAAGGTAGCTGGCCTCGTATGTCTCCTCACCTTCCAAGTTCGCGAGACTCGAGATGAGCGTGCCACCTGTTGCCTTTGCGATGCGTCGAAGGTCTTCCTTTCTGCACCTTCTAACTGCCATTGCGCCAGCTTCTACAAACTCTTTTAGACACAAGTCGTCAATGCCCTTTGTGGTCAGAACAACGTTTGCTCCTGATGCTAAGATTTTGCGAATTCGTTCTAGTGTAATTTCGGCTTCACTGCAAAAGCGCATTCAAACGAGGACCAGATGAACAGTTACTTGAAAACAAACCGCTTCCTAATCTCCTCCAGCTGGTTTGGATCTTCGACCAATATCTGCACACCAAGCTGCATGCGGGCTTTTTGAAGATTTATGTCCAAACACGCAATTTTTGCATTGGTTACGCGTTTTTTCATCGCTAGATATCGTAGTTTAGCGAATAACTCACGCAAGAAAAAAAGAATGTGACCTTGACTGGCGACTGTGCAGTTTAGTGCATAACCTTGGACATACAAGGATTCTCTAGCGCTTTTCCCATGAGCCTTGAGCACGTTGACAGCCTTGACTGGATATTTGATGTCACCGCGCAAGTTGATAGTCTTGACAGCAAGCATGGCGTCCACAGCCATAGGGGCAAATAGATCATCATCACTTCGAAGGAACTCAAGCAAGGTAATGCCAAAAGTTTATAGACAACGTACTTTCCGATAATCTTGCTAGACATGCTAGTTTTGGCAGCATTTACAAGTGCATCACGACCGAGAGAATCCACTTTGATGCTGAGTTGATCCTGCATGAACTTGACAGCCTCTTTGCAAGCAAGTCTGTAGCCTGTGATGATCGTTGTCGGGTGTATTTTCGCTTTTACGAGTTCGTTCGCGCGTCGAAGAAGCTCAGATGCAATGATGACCACAGATGTTGTACCGTCTCCGACTTCCTTGTCCTGCTTTTGCGCGAGATCGACGAAGATCTTTCCAGCTGGGTGCTCCACAGACAGAAGAGACAGGATAGTTGCGCCATCATTCGAGATGGTCACTTCCTAATGAAAATGAGAAAGAAAGTATTAAATCAGTAGCAAATGATGCGCACTCCGATGTTGTCAACGAGCATTTTATCGAGCCCGAGTGGACCCAAAGAGCTTTTGACGATGTTTGCGATGGCCAAGGCCGCGGTCACTGATCCGACGCATCATTTGAGCTGAAGGCTGATAAACACCAGGCCACATACCATTCTGATCCCGTATATCTTGCCCTGACACGCGGTCACCACCGAGAAACGCGCCAGCTCGAGGATCACGTTGGAACATCTTGCGTATAGTAGATGATCTAACTCGAGGACCGACATTTTGTCACTGCAGTCTGCTTACGCAATATTGCCTTCTATGGCTCGATGTATACAGGAATTTGTTCCGAATTTGGAAATTCGGACGAGGGGGAACCACCGCGAGACGACTTCACTTTTAGTTCTATGAAGCTGATCTCAAGCTTCCTGTTACTTTCCACATATACGCGCTATTACTCATTTAACGAGCCACTTCCCCAAAATTAGCGCTACTCTTCAGCTAGAGGGATCGATATCACAACCATCTATTCCAGCCTCCAGAGCTACTCGAGAACCCAGGATTGAGGTTTCGCGGTGCACAATCTTTGTGCGTTTTTATCTGATATTTAACTTCTCTGTGTTGATCTAAATGCCAGAACTTTTTTAGACCTTTGTCTCTTGCCAGCTCCTTGCGTATAACAAGTCGCTGACTATACCCTTCCGCACTTCCTACACAACTTCCAAGAACAGCTATGTGTACACCTTCTTTTAATCGAGCTGACTTTACATACAAGGCGAACGAACCCATTCGCTACTGCGTCTTTCCACTGAATTCATAAATAACATCTACATCATGGGATATCGGGGCTTCACGCACAGCGGTGCCCGTCGCTCAACGTTTAGGATGTTTGGAATGAAATGGCTCGTCAGGTATATATAATTTGCATCGCAGTACTTATCATACGGCGACCGTGACAGGACTTTGCGCCGAGAAACACACCGCTTGTTGCTTTGCGCAGGTCAAGAAGCAGGTGGTTCCACGTAGACAAAGACGCCCAGTAAAATTGGCGGTACGGATGAAATGGGTTATTTGGAGCAGGTGGGCGGTCCTGCGGCTGTCTGGTACGCTTGCCCATTGCTTACCTTCTCGGCTCGTGAATAAATACAAACGTGACTTGCCAAAGTCAGATTGGTTATTCAATATGACTTTCAGAAAGGCGGAGAAGGTACATGCTGTAAATCTTCTACAATCAAACGCAAGGAGGACTGGATGCGGAGACAGAATTTATAGAATATGTATATTTATGTCGACCTTCCACGATTCGACCTCTGGGCCATCATTGACCCTAAGATTTCACGCGAAATTCTTGTGGAAGACAAGCATCGCCGGCTTGTACGGGGTCATTGAAGTAGTCCGTACGACAGGGATCTGAAAGTTTATTTTCACTTCGTACAGGACAAGCGCGGACTTGCCAGATCCCCCAAGTCTGTCACTTGGCGTGATCCTTCAGAAGTTAAGTGAGCGGTGGAAGAGCTCTGTCAACAAAGGTCGATACAGATGATGCCCTCCGAGTCGGACTAGGGATCGTGGACTCGAGAGTAAGAGCGTTTACAGTGCGGCAACTTAACCGCGCAGATGACGAAGTCAAAAATTTCTTTTGCCTACGTGATCGCAGCACTGACGCATGATATTGGTAGGCTGTGCCTCTATCTCATGCAACTCGTACAGGCGTTCGAGTTTGAAAGTGCCGCTAGCAAGCAGCGCTCGAGTCGATCCACAACAAGTGCAATATCTTATGACGACAGCTGACAGACTTTCGATCGCACGTGGAGTGGTATCTGATGATTGGATGATAGGGTCGTGGCGACAATGTACGGGCGGGTGGTGTTCAAGCTTCTGAGTAATATTTTAGAGGTGATCAGACTCCTACTCGTGTTTACCTTCGCTGATGAAACGGTTCCTTAGTCCAAACATAGCGGTGAACACCACGAGTTCATGCGATACCAAGGCGTGTTTGTCAGGATCCTCGCCAAACAAGCCAAGGAGCTGCACACTTCTAAAGACCTACGACCCAAAAAAATCGAAAAGTCTTCAAGTCAAATCTATACTGCTTCTTGTTATATTCCCAGTGTTCTGACAGTATGGAGTATCCTGTGATTTTCAATGACAATGCGCCAGGACCAGTTCGTCCTCCAGTTGTTCACGCTCAAGGACCTGAAGCTCATTCCCTATGATGTGCGCTGTTGCAGGGTATGGCACAGTTTATCCCCAGGAAGACCTTTGCGAAACTTCGAAGTGGAAGTGATTCAACTACTTGCGGTGAAAGGCTGTTTTGTGCAAGCGCATTATACATGAATATGCATCGCAAATGTTAAGTTGAATGTCATTTTACTGTTTCAGTGTTTGAGGGATATTGCAGACGGGCTCTGCTGCAGTTCAAATGCTTATCAACTTCTCCGGATCAGATGTACTTCGGACGACATGGTTTTGCTAGAAAATTACTATCCCGACACTGGTGCGTGCTGATAAAGAACTTCGACCGCACTTTAGCAACCAGTACTAGTCAAGCATGTTTACTCGTGATACTAGACCAGGCCTAATAACTTCCGCCGTAGCTTCTTACACTAGTGTGAAGCTATGCAATAACATGTCCATAACGATAAATATTATCAACGAATATGAATGAAAGATTTGAACAAAAAGCGAATAGAAAATCGCGGTTATCCACATGCTATCACAAAACTGTCCATCAATAATCATGTTCAGCAGGAACAGAATCGAAACTCACGTTGTATTTGGCAGGCTGGGAGGCAATGAATAATGTTGAACATTCGATGATTGAAATAATGCCAAGGGATGAATCCTAGCGGATAAATACTAAGGAGGCGAAAGGAAAAAGATGAGATCACAAAAGACATAAATAGCTATCGGTAGTCTTAGATGCGAGGCAAATAATGAATCAAAGTGAGAAGAAAGAGATATTGAACATATATAAGAGATGTAGCGAAACTTGTCTATGGCACATAGAAACAGTTGTAGAAGAGTCGAGCAGCCACGACCGGAAGATAGGACGTGACTTATGCGATAGTCAAACAAATGGAGTGTCCGATGCATCAGATGGTTGGTAGAGGGACTTTGTATGATGGAAAGATGCTTGGCGAGACGTATCGCGGAAGGCCTCGCTGTGAGTTCGGGAATATACCTCAGACCTGAGCAGCATAGAGCACAACGAGGATTGAGATCAGCGTGCGGTAACATAACGCAACGAATGGTTGTGCCTGAGTGGGTTGTGAGAGAAGAGATGAACGAAACAGAGAAGCGCAATTGGGTTCCAGGCGTTCGATGAGCGTGGGGGTAGGAAAGAAGGATTAATCCTAATTAAGAAAGAAATCAAGCTGGTCGCGAGATTGCTGGACCTGCAAAAGCACACGCGCTTTGAACGTGCAGAAAAATGGAGCAGTGACGAGGAGTCGGGTTGCATTTAAGAAGCCATACGAGTCGCGTCAAAAGTTTCAGAGCGAGTCATACCGACGCGACCCAGTCTTTTCGCCTTTGACAACAGCATGGAACCTTTATTAGGAGGGGGGCAGGGGCTGTCGCCGATATCGGTCTCCTCGTCGTCTGTCTGGGTGATATTACCGGCCTCAGTCACAGTCGAAAGACCATTACGCCGTGTACGAGCAGCGTTTGCGGCAGCAAATAGCTGAGGAGCACCAGCAGGCGCTGTATTCCTCTTGGATGGCTGTTGGGTCATACCAGTGACCTTCGAAGCTAGGTCGCCGTAAGCGTATGACTTGGTGCGTCCAAATTTGCCCTTGCGGAACTGGTCCAAGTCCTCTTTGCGGGAAAGTGCAAAGTTGGGGTCATCCATCCTGACATAGCCCCGAGGACGACAGCGAGAAGCACACTGTTTATAATATTCGCAGTACCCGCCTTCCAAAATGTAAACCTCCGGATAGTGAATCCTTGGATACACATGGTTATTCATCGCGCGGTCCTTGCCACGAAGGTGTTTGGCACTGAAGGGGATTGTAAATTAAGGGGTAAAATTTTGAGACAGTTTCAGCTTACAATGTTGGAGCTCTCTTTGCACTAAATTCACAGTGGAAGACCAGGATAGTCTTTTTTTGAGAGTCGCCACTAACAGATGGTTTAGGCTTCTGCGTGCCAAGTAAGAATTCTTCCACGCCAGCCGTGGTGTTGATATTGACGGCGCCAGGAATATGCCCACCATTGTATTCATAGTCGAAGCGACAGTCGATAACGTGGAAACTTGCGATGCGGGAATTATAGGCACCGTCAAGAAGATCATCCAACTAAATCAAAATGGAATGTCAGGCGTTGTCACCAAGGTCACAGATAAAGGCAATCACAGTTTTCGGTACAACCCTCATCAAGCCATCCTCGCGCACGCGGTGACATGGCAAGATTTTGCCCAATGTCTCATTATCTCCAAATCCTGGCAATCCTGCAGCCATGAATTTTGCAGAGGGACTCTCAAACATATCGCGCTGAACCATAGCAGTCGCGCCAGTCAGAGGTCTGAAATCCTCCGTTCCGTCTCTTCTACGGATAGCCTTGACCTGCTGTCGTTTGGCGTATGCCTGAGCGGGAGAGGACATGTCAGGGTCGTCGAAAGAAGAATTCTCATCAGATAGGTGTTCCAGGACAGTGGATGGCACCATAGAAAAGGCGCGTCGTGAAGGAGGCAATTCAAGTGCTGACTGCGCCTCTTGCGAAGCGTCTGAGCCAAGCGCGGGGTATGCTGATTGTGGCGAAGGAACACCGGGTTGTACCAAAGCTGAGAAGACAACACGTCGAGCTCGTTTGCTTGCATTAGGGGGGACTCCAAGGCCTTGGAGTGCAGGTTTGGCGAAGGTTGCCATGCGATCTAACTTGTGCTGCGAAGGCGACGAAGGAGCAGGCGATGACGAAGCCTCGTGATCAACACGCGAAATAGTCTCCGGAGATAAAGAACGACGCTTTTTTGGCTGCAGCCCTCCAGGGGTGTTTAAGTAGGATTGGGTCATAACCCCATAAAACAGGTTGCTAAACTCGGTTACAGCGGGTGCCGCAGACAGAGGTGGAGAAGGCAGCAGGTCCTGCTCAGAAACCTCAGGAGCAGAATCCACATCCATGGCGTCATCAGACGCTGAAGGAATAGATACATCTGGCTGCTGCCCGTGCAGTCATATAAGCAACAAGCCTGCTGGTCTAAACTGAAAGGATCGCTTACCGGAGCAAACATGTTTCCGTCCATTGTCTGAGAGGCTCTTAAAGGTTTAGATGCGACCATCCACTCCATAGGAAGCGCGCTGCGCTGTGTTCGTTTGGAGTTTGCTTGGGAGTCATTTTTGGTGCTGATGGATTCGCTGGAGAAATTGCCGTTGCTCATGTCCTGACCAAAAATGCGAGCGGCACTAGTAGATGCACGGGGGCGTGTAGTAGGCCTGTTCGTTTTGTCATTCTCCTTCTGAACGGGGCGGTATGCAGGCGAAATATCCATTGGAACATCGCGATCTTGCGCGAGCGTCGTTGTGTTACGTGGAGGAGAGTTGAGAGACATGGTAGAGGCGAACGACAGCTCAAGGTCAGAAGACAAGAAATCGTCAATATCATCATGTTTAGCATTGACTACCTGCCCGCGTTTGCGCGAGGGAGCAAGTGGCGCATGTAGGTATTGCGTTGAAGCCGCAGCGGCAGCCGAAGAAAGGGTGGAGAAGAAGGTCATGTCGCGAGAGACTGCAATGGAAGATTGGAATTGAGCTCTTGTTGGAAGCTTGTTGGAATGATAATCTGTGAGTCGTTTCAAGAAGGAATCAGACATGGTTCGTGAGAGGTTAAGGTGAGACAAGTCAAACAATCGAACCAATGAAGAGCGTTGGAATGTCAGATGGTGATCGTATGAAGTTTGAGAGGTCGAGCACAAGATGTTACAAGGACGGAGGAGTGTCCAAGAAGAGAGAAAACAATCGATGGACGACATTCACAGTTCACAAACATTGATTATGAGAAGAAACACATACTGAATGGAGATGTGGCCCAAAGAAACGGATCGTGGCCGGTGAATTTACCGAAAGTAGTGGGCTGTCAATGACAAAGTCAGCAATCTAATATGGCTTAGGGTATGAAAAGAGTTGAACAAAGAAAGCATGGATAAAAAAAAATGAGCAACATCCACCCAGCCATGTAAACTTAAACCACTGAGTTTCGCGTAAATGAATTATGGCTCACCTTGAACGTAAAGATAGTGTTAACAGAGGAGGCCGCGCCTAGGTAGTGCGTACAGAATAAGAGTGAGTTATCGTTGCTCAATAACTATACCAACAACTTGGCTTCAGCCAGAGTATTGCTCACAATGCAACGAACTTGAACAGAACAGAAAACGTAAGCAAGCTTTGATGCGAACACTTGTAGGTCCAACAAATTTGGATCCTGTCCTAAAACGGTCAGCGACGCGCTCGATTAAGCGGTATAACTAGGCAAGAAACAAGAATAACGCGTGCTGGGGGTATGAGGTGTCCTGCCTCCGTGGCTGATTCGGTCCTACACACTATTTCGCTCTAGTGGTGTGTGCTGATGCAGAACTTGAAGGACTCGGCAAAAGGATTGTTTGCCCTCTCTTTGGCGTATGTTGATATTCGTCACGTGCGTTGTCTTTTGTTTTCTTGATCGGTACAGATTGAAAGTGACGCATTAATATTCAAGACTACATGTGATGATGTGTGCTCTCTCAAAGACGGTCTTGAATTCTGTAAATTTTACTTGGTCCTAGCTGCAGCTGAGCGCTAGCGTTCGACTGTAGTAGAAATAATTTGGAAGAGGGGGCTGGACACACGGTACGAAAACATTTTGCATCTTCACACCATATGCTGATCATTCAGTACTCAGTAGTATCCAGTTCAGGATATATCCGCTCTACGATATGTCGGGACTATCGCAACATGACCGATATGAAAGTCAGCCGCGTCTTTGTCAGGTCATACCCACAGCTCCCAGTCCCTTCGCTAAATCCATGGATAGAATCTGATATGTCATATATATATCTAAGAGAAGTTAACGATACGTTCACGTATTTATTCGATATTCTGTACTAAAGTTGTGCCTTCCGTTTCATCAGAGATGGTATTGGATTCTGTACGTTCACTTGGTCCCACCTGCATTTAAATGCATCAATTGCATCCTGCAGCAAATATAAATATAAAGAGGACGCACGGTACAAACACAGTTTGCATCTTCGCATGTGCTTCCCAAGTAGGGTCTAATTCGGGATATACGCGCTCCACAATGTCCATAACGGCCTGGAATACGATCTTTAATCTTGGATGTTAGCAAGCCTGACAAGCCAAAACTCAAGTTTGCGCGTACCGTGTAACCATCACTGGTTAGATGTAGCCCGTCGTTCAGGTATTTTTCGCATGCCTCTTCACTTTGACCAGCGGCATCGAATATCTTTGTCCAGACGTCTGCGACAGGCACATTCTCTTTCTCACCCACTTCCTTGACAGCCTCCGCATACGACCTCGTAGTCTCGAATACACGTGGACTATCAAGCCTGTCCCATTGCTTCGTATTTACTGGCGGTGGGGTGATCAAGATTATACGGGTCTCAGGGGAATAGTATGCTGAAGTTGGGGATTTCACCATTTGAATGATATGGCCCAAATTCGTTTTGTATCTGTCTATCGGGACGTGCTGTGGACTAGGAGCAGGTGCAGCGTCGTTGGCGCCGTACCAAATTGTGAGTAATTTGACCTGTGGAACGTGGTGTTGCTCATGCTTTTTGGCAAAGATCTGCGAATACGTTCAGCAAGATTTATAGAATAGTGATATTTGACTTCACCTGCTCGCAAATTGGGATTGCCCAGTCCGTTTGATAACCCCCAAGGCCACGATTGATAACATCGAGCTTCCGAACGTACTGTTCTATACGTCGCAGCCTCAGAATCTAGCTCGTACCAGATGTCTGTTATAAGCGCGTACCTGCAAGTAACTGTGCAAAGCCTCCTGGCTCCCATCCACGTTGAGTGAGGGAGTCGCCAACGAGCATGACAACATCTTGTATATTGGCGGCCATATCTATCTAGATCTATCCTCGCCTTTCGGGGTCGCCGACCGATCAGTATTCGATAAATGTCTTGCAATGGCTGCAGTAGATATTTTACCTGTGTTGCTCTGGGTATCAGGCTGTAGAAATAGATCTTATACTAAATACATCTGTGGTGCGGCATTCCGCGTTGGGAGTCATGTGAAGCGAGTCGGAGGCAATTGACACTCAATTGGTCGTTACATAAATCCAAATCACCCTACCCCCAGAACTTTCGAAAACTGGCCAGAATCGCAGGCGCTGTATGACACAACCTATACTGCTTCGAGTCTCGAATTTAAAAGCCTACGTGTGGGATGTTGACGGTACATTATCATAATCTGACTTTGATGCTTCTAACCTTGCACGAGCAGATATCAACATCCTACGATCACATCATCATATATGTGGCATCCTCACTGGAACTCTTCCACACCTGTCCTCACAGAACATATTCTTGGGATTACCTCTTCAGCTGATGCCGGAGGAGGCTGTTCTCCTCGTAGAAAATGGTCAGTCGTCTTTAAATTTATACACCCTATTCACCTGCAGCGATCATGTGTCTAGGAGTCGCCGTATTAGTGGACGATCCCAGTGCCCATCGCACTCCGTCTCCATCAGCCCTGAAACTATGGAAAGACGCGCGCCTCCATGACGCAAGGCAACAAATAGCTCTAACGGAAGAGAAAGGATTCATCGAAGCCTCTAACCCTGACCGCGCCATGTCTGAAAGTGCCAAGAGCAAGCGCAAAGAACGGGAAGAGCGTCGCACACGTGCGATGGCCAATGCATCTCCCAGAGTTTCTACAGAAAATAGCCAGCCTCCTCATCCCACATCTGAAAATCCCTCACAGGCTGCCATTGGAGAACCCTTAGACAGCACTATAGTAATGCCATCTGGATCCTACACCGTCAACATTCCTGCCTCCTCATCCAAGTTGGAGTGGTACGCACCACACTCCAACATGTCCTTGGCTATCGCACGTGAAGCTGGCATATGGCTATATCCCTCGACCCTACAAGAGCGCGCACGCTGCGGCGTATTTCGAGACTTATGGGAAAAAGGATACTACATGGGAGGGGGAATTAAATTTGGTGGCGAGTACCTTGTCTACCCTGGTGTGTATTCTCCTTTCTATTTGAAATATCTTTCCTCCGCCACCCACGCCTGTCCTCGAGGGCGTTATTTTCGCTAATCAGCTGTATATCTGAAAGATGTGCTCACCCTGCGCGATTTGTCTTATCAGGTGACCCACTCCGTTATCATTCTCATTTTGTCGCATCGGTCATCGAGGCTCCGGATGCCGCTCTCCGCCCAATGGAAATTGTTGCACATGGCCGTCTTGGCACGGGGACAAAGAAAGCGCATTTACTATGTGAATGGAATGATGAGACACAAGTTGTATCATATTTATCTGTCGAATGGGCAGGATTTGGATAAATTTTGGATAGCATATAGAAGTGACCCTCTCATCTCAAAACATCAGAACCACATTACTTTCACCCAGACTATTGTCCGCTGATTTTATCATTATTATCAAAGGGGTATAGATTCTATTGAAACATAGGATCACGAAAGTTGCGTACGACGTTAGCTAATGGCATATGAGTTGAAATTGGATGACTATGATGCCATAAAATCCGTCAGTCCTTCTTTCGTCTCCCAGAAATAGGCGCCTTTCCATTACTCGGTAGTCTTGCTCCAACACTCCTTGCTTGAACAGCATGGGAAGGCCCTCTCGCTGTACGACCGATGTGTCTTAATTCAACACCTGTCCCTTCCTCTGCCTGTTCGGTAGTGTCGCTTGTCGTTCTGTGGTGTCGAACACCAGCGCTGCCACCGACACTTAGCACTCTAACGATGAGATCATTCAACCAAATGACAATGGTAAAGACCGGCATCCTAATCGGAATGAGTGGCGAGGGAAATCGCACAGTGTTCGTAGGCTCCGTGGAGGGTGCAGGATTGTAAGGATCCTGTGGAACGGGCCGTGCGTGCATGGCCATGATGATGAACTAATCATGGATAAAGATCAACAGCAGAACTATAGGAAGGAAGGAATCCATAGAGACATACGGCAGGGAACATAAGTGCGAAAAATGCGGCGTTCGCCAGTCCACTTCCACACGTACATATCACAGCGGATGGAAAGCCAAACGCGAAATAGTATGCCCATCGCTCTTCTAGATGACGCACTCTTTGGGCCAAGGACGAATTACGCGCCACCCAGACAAACCTGAGGTACCCGAATTTCAGTGAGAGCAGCCATCTCTGGGCCATGGCAACTCACTCAAAGCAATAATATCTAAAGGAAAGTCAGAAATGCCTCCTGTCATCCAGCAGCTGATACACTGACGCATTAACCCAGCACATAAATGCAAAACTAATCCACGATCCAACAAATGGTATTGAACCCAATGCCAGCGACACGATGACAGAAGTAAGGATCATTACAGCACGGTATGCAGACGTTGCGAGCATAGTCAGCATACCGTGATAAGTAACTGGCTGCTGATGTGATCCACGGTTCCCATGCTGAAGGACAAAGGACCGTTTCGCGATAAGATTACACCAGGAACTCTAGATGGAAGAAGTTGGTAAAACGATTGTGGTTCATTTCTGGCTGAAGTAGGGCTTAAGATCTGGTTATGGACTTACATTAAGATAGTATGATACTCCAACGACTGGGAACAGCCAAAGGACACGATAGAACCATCCAACATTGCGGTGAAGCCAGCTTGGGTGGTTATGCACGAGAGGTTGTAGAAGCAAGTCGAACCCGTAGATAGAGGTTAAGGACAACGAATTGAGTAGTAAGGACTTGAGAATATTTGAGCGAATTTCACGGTCGCTGTAGGTTACCAAGGAATTGTGTGTAGGATGGCAAGATATAGAGACAGCAAGTGGATGAAAGGTACCTTGTAGCAGTCTTCACAACGATATCCCACCGAAAGGCATCAAGAATACCACTGCATGCCCATGTTAATTGCAGCTTGATCGTTTCTTGTAAAGAGAGAAATGTAGGATAAGCCGAGCGAGACAGCTGATGCTGGTGCGAGTAAGAATATGGCGATTGTATGCTACCTGGCTGTCTGGACATGTTCCTCCTCGAAGTCGCTCTGGGACTGCTTGTGGCAAACGTGAAACAACCAATTTGGTAACAACCGGAGTCTTTACTGGTATGGGTCATTCACTGGCATGCACTTCACCAGATCGAATGCGAATGCTCTCTGTGCTACGGCCCTGCTTTTTTCGAATCTTAGCTTACTGTGGAACATTGCAATAGGTTTGAATCAAGTAATAATCACGACAACAGGCCCACACGAAAATTCATGATTTTGATGTTCGAGAGGCGGGCAGGTAGTAGTAGGACCCAATAAATTACAATACAAATCAAATACGAGAAATAAGAAATGTGCAATCAGAGGCGCGAGGAAAAGTGCATGGAGTAGGTAGAGTAACCAGAATGGGTTCTACACCTTAGTGTACCGTGAGATCAGGAGAATGAGTGTATCATCGATGGCGGATGGGGAGTCATCTATTTCTTGGCGACCTGGATGAACAAGTCAAGCTACGACAATCGCAGTGCGTTCGAGTTAGGTGCATACCTTTCTCTTGCTCGTTGCCGAGGCCGTTGCTTTGACTGCAGGTTTCTTTGCATTGGTCTTCTTGGTGGCTGTAGCCTTTGCTTTAGCGGGCGCGCTTGTTCCAGTCACAGCCTAGAAACATTAAAAGTGAGCGGCTCACGAAATGCGCAAAATACCAGTGATCCGACCTTCTTCGCAGTACCACGCTTTGATGCTGAGGTAGTCTTCTTGACAGGGGTAGGTTTCTTGCCTGCGATCGTCTTTTTTGCAGGAATTGTTTTTGCTTTAGTGGAAATTGCTGATTTCGTTGCTGAAGACTTGGCGGCAGTTTGAGCGGCAGGTTTCTTAGCGGCGGCAGCCTTGACAGTTGGCGCAGCCTTCGCTTTCACAACTGGCTTCCTGGCCATACTCGACTTTGCGGGGGTAGCCTTCGTAGTGGCAATCTTGGCGGGACGTGCCTTGGTGGCTGCCTTAGTAGCCACCTTGGGTGCAACCTTCGCGGGCTTATTCTACTCTCACTACGTCAATCACCACATCACGTGTTCAAGTCAGTAGGCGCACGGACCTCCTTCGATGCTGAGGTGTCAGTCGCCCTTGAGGTCTTGGGAGGTAATTTCACCCGACCAGAAGGTCCTATGCAGTAGTTATCAGCAAGGGACTGTGAGAGACCTACGCAATAATTTTCTTACCCTTGGGGAGGACAAAAGTCCCCTTGTCAGCGCCAGTGGCGATGGCCTTGCTCAAATGACTCAGTTGAGCGTTGTCCATGACGAGGTTGTATTTTTCCTCAACATATCTACGAGATCATGAGCATCCCTCGGTCTAGTAGGGATACCCAAACTCACTTCTTGATCTGGGGACGGGAGACGCCAGCGCGAGCGTCATCGCGATTGGTAGCAATGCACTCCTATTTAGCAATGTATCGTGTTAGAAAAGTTGTTTTATGCCTTCCAGCATCCTGCATGATGTAAAAATGCATGACCCGAGGTCCCTGAAGTCATTGGGAGACGAAAAATGAATGTCACCCGCAGTTGCGTATCCTCCCCCTGGGACCTGCCTTTTATAGTACCCCCTGGGTGCGGAAGCCTCGCCCTTTCTGTGTGACGCTCGACATCGGACGAAGAGGATATATAGGAAGGGATTGAGGACGCTAGAATATTGAACAACCGACCTTGATCATATCTACCCAAGATGGGTGGGTGGGAGAGGCCCTGCTCTTCTTAGCGGCCGGTTTCATTGTAGATTTCTTTGCAGACATATTGCAAGCGATTGCAGAAAGTGCAGTAAGTGTTGTTCTTGCTGTCTGGGCTAATTGCAATACTCAGAAGCGACCAGAGTAACTGGCGGAAACAAACGGATTGGAGATGGTAGTGGTTTGAGAGAGGGATGTGTTGAAACTCCGAGGGCGCGTTGAGCAGTCAACAAACTCAATTCGCGCGAGTCACGTGAGTCTATATTTGAGATAGGTTTATCGACCCTATTTACTCTGCATAGAGGGTCCCGCTATGTCGCTATTTTGTCTGGTGAGTGAATTTGGGTACGATAGGGGATGAGTCTTTGCAAAAAGCAGAAAATGTAGCGCACAAGCGTGCAGTACATATTGATCTTTGAAAATGGCAGTTATACTCAAGGGACTGCACATATATTCACTTCGTACGCGCTGGAGCACGCGCATTCAGCTGTTGCTTCCTACAGGATCTCGATTTTTTATTTATTGGTCGGTTGGACGATTTATGGGGCAAGCAGGAAGAAGACATGTTTCCTCGTATGAGCTAGAACGCGACGCGTCCAAAAAAGGAGCGCGTCTTACGCCCTAATTGCTGCTCGGTCCCCTTTTGGAATGTGCGTTGATCGACGTCGGAGCTTGCCGGTAGGTTTCCTTAAAAGTATCGAGTAAGGCTTACGCTAACAACACAAATGTCTGTTACGCCAGCCCTCAGAGCAAGTGCGCGCTCGGCATACCGTGACCTGCTACGAGCTTCAGCTTCTACTTTCCATGGTCAGTCACCTTGAATCTCCTTCTATGCACCATCTCACCTTGTTTTGTAGGAGATGAACCGATACAAAGAGGTTTGTACACACAGTAACAATAAAACGCAAGCTTAAGAATTCGATTCAGCATTCCGATACAACATGCGAACAGAAGCATTGTATTTGGACAGCTCCGCGCAACATGACGTGAAGCTGGTCGAAGAGAAAATCCAACTCGCCCGTGACCTTGCGACCATGTTACGCAGAAATGTCGTACAAGCTCGCAGAACACAAACTCAAGATGGTGATGATGCTTGGAGTACGTCATCTGCAATTGGACTCGTCTGAAGTTTCTAAATCGTGTTTTAGACCTCCGGTTCACGAAGGACACTGAACTTGGCGAAAATGAGAGTATTAAGAATCCGCCGCCTAGTACTAGTATGCTTTCCAACCGACGAGCACGAAGATTAGAGAAGGACGAGCAAAGGTTTATTTTATCGTCAAAAAGTGTGCAGTGGATCACTAAGCTAACCTATAGTATAGAACCTGTTGCTCAGCATAGCCCCAATTTGCCGCGCAATTTTTCCGCTCTCAAGAGAGCTCACAAAGATCGAGAGATTCCGGAGTTGCGTGAAGAGGATATTGAGGAATCATTTGTTAGAGGTGGGTGAAAGAACACGGACTGTTTTTAGTTAATTAGGATATTTACTGATCTACGACCAAGGCAGTGGTCCTGGCGGACAGTCTATCAATAAGACCCAGAATAATGTTCAACTTCTTCATAAACCTACTGGTCTTCGTGTAGCATGTCAGGAAACTCGATCACTCCAAACAAATCGCATGCTCGCTAGGCGGTGGCTCCTGCAAAAGGCGTGTCTCTGAACATCTTGTCATGCCTAGATAGATAGGCTAACGAGCTCAAATTATCCCTATCGAACACCGGCACCTCTGATTGAATTCATTTAGCTGGACAAACTACATAACCCTGGCCTATCAAAGGGTGAACTGCAACGCGCGAAGCAACAGGAAAGAGAACGCCGACGACGGAAGAAGTCAAAGAAGAAGGCGAGCGCACGAGCGCAAGAGAAGGATTGCCTGGAAATCCAGGAAAAGTGATGAACCCTAGGGTCAGGGTGCGCCATATATACTATGAAGTGATTGCTGCTAGATCTGTCTAAGCACTCATCGGGTCCTTGATACCAGGAACTGGAGTTTCAGTAGCTACATGGAATGCCACTGAGAATACTACTGCGGTACTTGTTATGATGTTCCAAACTTGAGCTGGTTGTGATATCGACTAGATATTGCATCTGCGACGGATGCATATGTATGTCAGTCAGCTTGCCGGTAGTCAATATTTTAATATCCATCCCAATCAATGGTTGAGCGATTTGTCTCGTCCCGCATTAATATCAATGTCATCTTCATTTTCGGAATTATGCACCGATAACTGCTACTCGTCAGGGACCCTGGCAGAAGCGACAGGTAACATAATCCCATGAAATACCGAAAAAGCCAATAAATGTGGCACCAGTGACCGCGTCTTGAGACGATGCTCGCGACTGCGCAGTCACTCGTTTGGAGAAAAAATCGCATGGGAAGAAAGCTACAATGTAATATATGAACAATTGTTTAATGACAAGGAACACACTCGAATTCATACTAGTAGAAGATTGTGTATGATACTGTGAGCGTAGATGTAACTATAAGGAACCGACGCACGCTCTACTTTATGGCTCGTTTAGAGCACTTGAAGAACTGCAAGGTTCCTACTAACCAGCTGTGTAACTAGCAGTAGTTGATGCGCAAGTTTAGCGCAAGTCAGTATTAGGGACGTTCAAAGTTGGGCGCCCACGCCCACCGCCCACGCCCATGACCCCTTCGCCCACGCGTCGTCACCTAAAATGTAGTTTGCATAATTAGATAATACAAAGTAATTCTGAAAATTTATTGGTTTGTTACCTTCACTCACCATCAATCAGATCTGCACATATGGCGAAGAAGAAGGACAACGGCATCACAATCCCGGAGATTGTCTGGACTGATGACTTGGTCTGGCAGCTATTGGCACAGATTGAACTATCGGAGAACAGAGTCGTGCTTCTAGGCAAACGGAAGAAGGGCGAGGTAAGTGAGTCAAAGTTGTCATATATGATACGAGATATGATGTTTCTGTGTCAGAACACGTCAGGTGATAGCAAAGTGACGGTGTATCAGCGCATGGCGGCTGCCATTTTCCCGCAATTGCACAGCCAGAATGCTGTCGCAATGGGGGACTGAGTCAAACGAAAGTATGAGTAGTGAGTGCTGTGCTTTTCTCACTATTTTTCAGCTTACAATTCTGCTCAGCTTAACAAAAAAATACAAGGTGCATGCTCGACGTCTCCGAACAACTGGTGAAGGGGTCCAATCTGATGCGAATGGCAATGTGTCACGAGTACCTTTAACGAACCATTATTCTTTCCTGAATCTTCCTAAACGCCAATACACAGCGCCTAAGATTAACCCTAACCCTACCCCGAAAGCGTCTACCAGTTCAGAGATTCCATTAGCGCCCACGACACGTGTCTTCGATGTGACTGATGAAGAAGACGAGTTCTTTGACTGTGATTAGATTAGATAAGATACGATAAGATAAGATATGGTCACGTGATACTTCTTTAATATTCTACGATGTTCTATGGTACGATTCCCTTTTCTATTTTATGATTGGCTAGTAGTTAGAACTCAGTTTCAATCTCCGTCTCAATAGTTGTATATAGTTAGCATGTCTTGGTAGATAGTTCCTTAGTTCAAACCTCTTGTATCTACATTGTAGCAATCCAAGACGTACCTGCTCATTATCATCTTTGTCCGATAACCTTGTTTGAGTCCTAGTCTCTGCCCAGCGTTAATTCGTTATTGGGTTGTGACATTAGGTTTGAACTATAGGAGACTCCGACTCTTTGCATACCGCTCGCATCCACTACTATATCCTTTGAATACTTGGTAGACCATTAGGTTAACCAACGATTCAAACAATCACCTTTACTCGTCGTTACACATGTCTCTCAGCTGCATATCTGCGCGAGACATACGTCTAACATCATTACACGTTTTATCTTGCCCGGTCTAAACAACCGCGACCCTTTTCTTTGAAACCCCTTTCCTTTGCTCGCTTGAGCTTTTTACGAATAGTCTTTTATAGTTAGTAGTCCTATACCAGGCCCTGCCTTACATTGCAGCCGCCAGTATACGGAGGTGTTGACGACATTAGGCGTCTCGCTACAACTTTGAGTGCTGGCCCAAGACCCTGCCTGCTCAACGTTACTATAATTGCTTTCATACCTACATCTTTCTTCATACGCACGTAGTACCTTTCCGTTAAGTTTAGTAGAACTGTCGCATCTGCGGATAGTCTTACCATCATTACCAAGAGGATTTAGATACGGGATTCTAGTGAGACTCGCACTTGTAAGCTTCGGCTGGAAGAGTGATAACTTGTCCTAGACCTGTACCCTTGTCGGTGATTGAGAAGTAACACACACGAAGCACACCGCGTTTTTCTCACTTAACAAAGGAGTAGTTTACGTACACTTCTTTTAGTTAGTAGATAGGGAAGTGTCAGAAGGGTTGAATAAAGAACCCTTTGACCCTGAAGTACGTGGTAGATCCGATTAGTATCGGGGACCGCTTCAGATTTCCATTTACGTATTCCCTTTTCCCTCTCCCTTTAATCATCATTCCTTTTCGGGTGGACCGTTACGACTTGTCCACCACTTCATTATTCCTTTTCCAGAAGGGCCGTTACGACTCGCCCTTCAAACTTCTTACGTCATTAGTAAAGCGGGTTCCAGAATACAACTGGTACAATGACTAAGAAAACCTATTCCTTGCATGAGTTTCACGCACTTGATGAGGCTATGAATGGGCCTAAACAGCCGTTCAATTGTTACAAATGTGGAAAGCCAAATCACATTGCACGAAACTGCAGAACTCCGAATTCCCCTCCTCCCTCAGATAATTCTACACCTCCTAGTTGGTTCCAAGATTTCCTAGCTCATAGAGAAGCAAAGAAGAAGGAATCAATAATTCCCAAATGGTTCAAGGACTGGACCATATCACCAGAAGGCAAAGAGATGCTGGCTAAGATAAAAGCCAAGGCAGACGCACTTGCTAAAAAGGCATCAGAACCGCCTAAATGGTTTAAAAAATGGGAAGCCTCTAGAAGAAATAGAATCTTGGAGGAACAAGAGACAGATAAATCGGGCAGTAGATACTCGATCCTTGCAAACTTTGCGGATGTAGAAGAAGTAAATCTAAAAACAAAATCAGAACACTTCTATCTCCCCATTACGCTGAAAGGAAAGAACAAATCTGCAGATTTGAAAGCTCTTGTAGATTGTGGAGCATCTACGCTCTTTATCAACGAAAAGTTTGTCAAGGAGAACAGAATTCGTTGTAGAAAATTACTGCGTCCGATCCAGGTTAAAAACATTGATGGATCTCTTAACGCCTCGGGATCGATGACCCATTTCGCTGAACTAGGTCTTAAAATCGGCAATCATGAAGAAGAAAAAGTAGCATTCATGGTTACAGATCTAGGAAGTGATGATGTGATCATTGGGATCGATTGGTTGAGATACCATAACCCTGAGATTGATTGGAACGCAGGGAAGTTTTCGCTTTCATGGTGCCCGGTGAAATGTGAAACTAAAAAGGAGAAAAGACTCCAAAACAGGGCTGAGAAAAAGAAAAAGTCGGAAGAAGTCGATGACGTACCCGGCTTGTTGCCTGCTATGGCAGATCAAGATGATGAAGAAAATGTGGCAGAGAAGAGAACGACCATGGAAGAAATAGAAGATGAGGAGAGTCCTGAGAGATTATGGATTCGATACAAAGCCTCGGTCGCCACGGAGCAGAAGGTAGCAGAAGAAGCTACTAAGAAGAAGCAGTCGGTAGAAGAGATGGTACCTGACTGGCTTCATGATTACCTGGGAGTTTTCTCAGAAGAAGAATCTAAGCGCTTCCCAGAAAGAAAGAAGTGGGATCATGCGATAGATCTTAAAGATGAGGGCGATCTTCCGCCAAATGCGAAACCCTATCCGTTGTCACCTAAAGAGATGGATACACTGAAGGAATGGTTGAAAACCGAGACTGCACTGGGACGTATCAGAGATTCACAATCTCCAGTAGCAGCACCTTTCTTCTTTGTGGCCAAAAAAGATGGCAAGTTAAGACCGGTGATGGACTATAGAAAGCTCAATGAGAAAACGGTGAAAAACGCATATCCGCTACCGAGATCTCAAGATTTAATTGATGCTTTAACCGGTGCCACGATGTACTCTAAGATGGATGTACGATGGGGGTACAATAATATTCGCATGAAAGAAGGAGATGAGTGGAAGGCGGCCTTCAAAACGCCGTTTGGTCACCACGAACCGACCATAATGTATTTCGGACTTACGAACTCGCCTGCAACCTTCCAAACTATGATGAATGAAATTCTGAGAGACCTAATAGATGGCAAAACAGTAGTCGTCTATATTGATGATATAATGGTCTTTACGAATGGAAATAGGGAGCAACACCGAAAGGTGGTACGAGAAGTCCTGAAACGGTTAAAGGAGAATGACCTGTTCTTGAAGCCTGAGAAATGTAGTTTTGAACAGTCTAAAGTCGAGTTCCTTGGGTTGATCGTGGAGGAAGGCAATGTGTCGATGGACCCTGTGAAAGTAGAAGGAGTATTAAAATGGCCTGTTCCCAAATGCGTAAAAGATATACAAGCATTCATGGGCTTTGCCAACTTCTATCGAAGATTCATACTTGGGTTCTCGGAGATAGCCAGACCAATGAATGATCTGCTAAGAAAAGATGTCAAATGGGACTGGACGGAAAAGCAACAGAAAGCTTTTGATGAACTGAAGAAACGTTTCACAGAAGCTCCCGTCCTAGTCATGCCAGATGTTGAAAAGAAAAAGAAAATAGAGACCGATGCTTCCGATTACGCAACAGGAGCAGTTCTCTCTCAACTGATGGAAGATGGATTATGGCATCCAATAGCATATTATTCCAAATTGATGAATGATGCAGAAAGAAATTATGACATTCACGATAAGGAATTGCTAGCAATCATTAGAGCGTTGGAAGAGTGGAGGCACTATGTGCAGGGAGCACCTCACCCAGTTGGAATACGGACGGATCATAAAAACCTTGAATATTTCATGATGAGTCAAAAATTGACCAGAAGGCAAGCTAGATGGAGTCTTTTCCTAGCGGAGTATGAATTTACACTCCAACACAAGCCTGGCGTGGTTAATGACAAAGCAGACCGTCTTTCTCGGAGATCAGACCATAGAGGGGGGGTAGAAAACGATAACTCAAATCGCATTCTTTTGAAACCGGAATTCTTTACCGTAAAAGCTGCTAAAAGAGGTCAAGTTTTGGTGCATGGAGAAGAGAAATTACTCCAAAAGATACGAAAATGCACAGAACGAGAGCCTGAAGTTGCTAGAGCGCTAGAAACATTAAAGGCAGCACCGGTTCAATTGCGTAGAGGAATCGAAGAGTGGAATGTGGAAGATGGATTGGTGTTATTCCGAGGATTAGTTTACGTTCCAAATGATAAAGAGATCCGCCGAGAGATATTGGAGTTGTTTCACGACTCTCCACCGGCTGGACATCCTGGACGAGCTAAAACCTTAGAGTTGATTTCCAGAAACTATTGGTGGCCTTCAATGACGAAGTATGTCCACGATTACGTAGATGGTTGCGATAGGTGCAGACAAACGAAAGTGCTTCCGAGTAGACCAACGGGGCCTTTACAGCCAAATGAAGTTCCAGAAGGACCTTGGCAGACAATCACCTGTGACCTGATAGTGGATTTGCCGAAGAGTGAAGGGTATGATAGCATTTTTGTAGTCGTTGATCGATTTTCGAAACAAGCACACTTTATTCCCACCACCAAAGACATAGACTCGAAGGGTATTTCCGAGCTATTTCTGAAAAATGTATGGAAACATCACAGAACACCAAAAAAAGTGATTTCAGATAGAGGAACTCAGTTCATATCGAAGTTCATGGGACAAATGTCAAAAAGATTAGGAACAAAATGGTCTGCGTCGACCTCCTATCATCCCAGAACCGATGGACAGACTGAACGCGTAAACCAAGAAGTAGAACAATATTTGCGCATGTTCACGTCATATAGACAGAATGATTGGGTATCTTGGCTGCCGATAGCAGAGTTTTCACACAACAATGCAGTCACAGTAACCGGTCACAGTCCATTCAAAGTTCTCTATGGGTATAACCCAGATTTCACGATTCATCCAAACTCCATGTCCGTAATCCCCGCCGCTGATGAGAGAGTTGATCAGATGAAAGAAGCGAGAGATGATGCCGAAAACACTCTTAAGATGGTCAATGAGCGCATGAAGCGTTTCTACGACAAAGGAGTAAAAGAAGCACCTCAGTATAAGATAGGAGACAAGGTCTGGCTTGACGCAAAAAATCTTAAACAACGTCGTCCGAGTCAAAAACTGTCAGATCGTCGTCTAGGTCCCTTCGAAATACTAGAGAAGATTGGTGAAGTGAACTACAAGTTGAAATTACTGGAAAAATATCAGATCCACCCGGTTTTCCACGTAGAATTGCTTACGCCATATCACGCATCTCGATTGATTCCTCATCCTCCTCCCAACCGACCACCTCCAGAATTGATTGACGATCAGGAAGAATTTGCTGTAGAAGAAGTACTAGATAGCCGATTGTTCCGAGGAAAGCTGCAATACCTAGTGAAATGGGAAGGATACCCGAAGGAAGAGTCATCTTGGGAGCCAGAAGAGAATTTGAAGAATGCTCCAATTCCTTTAGCGGAGTTCCATAAAGAGAATCCCACGGCCGCAGCCGGAAAATACCGAAGAATCAAAGGCTCAGTACTATTTACGGAAGATTTCAAACGATGGAGAGAAAAGAATATCCGACCTTCATTCGTTCGTGATGACACTCACCTTAGAGAGGGGGTAATGTCACGAGTACCTTTAACGAACCATTATTCTTTCCTGAATCTTCCTAAACGCCAATACACAGCGCCTAAGATTAACCCTAACCCTACCCCGAAAGCGTCTACCAGTTCAGAGATTCCATTAGCGCCCACGACACGTGTCTTCGATGTGACTGATGAAGAAGACGAGTTCTTTGACTGTGATTAGATTAGATAAGATACGATAAGATAAGATATGGTCACGTGATACTTCTTTAATATTCTACGATGTTCTATGGTACGATTCCCTTTTCTATTTTATGATTGGCTAGTAGTTAGAACTCAGTTTCAATCTCCGTCTCAATAGTTGTATATAGTTAGCATGTCTTGGTAGATAGTTCCTTAGTTCAAACCTCTTGTATCTACATTGTAGCAATCCAAGACGTACCTGCTCATTATCATCTTTATCCGATAACCTTGTTTGAGTCCTAGTCTCTGCCCAGCGTTAATTCGTTATTGGGTTGTGACACAATGTCTCCGACAATGAATTTTTCGAATGCTATGTCCCTGCTGATGGACCCAACACAACCACAACTCCGAAAGCACAGTGTATTTGGGGTATGTTACTTATTTTCCGCCAGAATAATTCTAACATGACACAGATGAGATTGTTGAGCAATTCAAATTCTTTCCTGTTCTTCATCGAATCTTATCCTCTCGTCCGAATGTCACTCCAATAGCCATCACCACTGGTATTGGCCCGCATGGCAGGAAGACTGTGCACTACCAGCCTCCAAGTGATGACAAAGGGCCAGAACTTGCATCGGAGAATTTTTCACAGATCCAGAGCCTCCACACAGCCCTTCAGAACGAGGCTGCACACCGTGGAATCTCCCCATCTTTTGAGTCTCCTTTCAATACTATTGTAGATTGCACGGAAGCATCGTTGCGTGAACAACTCTACTGCACCCTCAGAAATTCCTGCAAGGCGAGCAATGTCCAGTACCGAGGCACCATTGCCATATCTACCCATTCGATAGAGAGTGACAGCAAGCTGAGTCTGAACAGGCGCCTGTGCATTGTTGGAATTATTGGAAAAAACCAGATGACCTTCAATTAGATTGAGCAGGACTTGAAACGTCATTGGAGAAACACGGAGCATGTGAATAAAGCGATTATGATCAGATGGAGATTTTGCGTATTCCCAAGCAATGTGCAGGGTGCTGGCTTTTGCAACAGGGGAGCGCTCTTGTAGATAACGAGTTTGTTGAATAGCAAGAATGCAAGATAAGTCGCAATGCTGCTGTACTGCTGCCTCTTCGAGTGTCATATCTGGCTGACACAAAGTACGAAGAACCATAAGCAAGAGATATGAGTGAAGGTATTGCTCGCGTGATGTTCGGAGATGTGCCAGATGTTCGGAGACGTGCCATTGAGTGTAATGTGGTTTCGGACAGTGTTAAGTTATCATTGATTATATAATACATTCGTTCAAGTACAAAATGGGTAGTGGTATATGGGCGAGGGGGGTCGTGGGCGTGGGCGGTGGGCGTGGGCGCCCAACTTTGAACGTCCCTATTGGCGCAGCGCCACTGCGGAATACTCCGATGTGAAAGAGCCTCTCAGCCAAAGGTCCTCTCAGTATACCTCACACCATATTACGCACCTTGCCTACGTGCAAGGCTATATTTGACCTCCAGAATACCAGATCTCTTGTGTCTGTAACTTACTAGTGTCGAGAACATTCAAATTTTGTCGACATGTCATCTTCCGCTCAAGGGCTTTACTCACTGGCCACTCTCATCAAACGGTGTGCATCATTAACATGTACAAGCCAGATCTATCGGAGCTGACATCAATGTTCAATTAGGCTTGAAGCAATTACATCGCGTCTTGAAGACGTGGAAGATTCCAGGAGTGCGGGACATCTCAAACGACAGAGTACAAGCACTGTTACTAGCGCAGCGGTTGCTGAAACTCCATCGGCTTCGGTGTCCCCACCGTCGCCACCTGCGATCGAGGTACCAGCAGCAGTTCCACGGGCAGTCGCTGCATACGATGAGATTGTTATAGAGGGGAAGCTTAAACCCTTTCTGGAGATTAATCAAGCCATCGCGCCTCCTCCACTAAATGAGCAGGTTAATATTATGCTTCCCTCATTTTTTGTTATGTTTCATATTGAAGATGTGCATTTCTCAGGTTAATCTATTTGCCAGAGTACTTGCTACCTTGCGGTCTGTACTTCACCAGGCCGCAGCATGCAGAAAGCCAGACCAGAAGTCATTAGCCGAAATCCTTACGCCACTCCAAGCAGGCATTGAAGCTGTGACTCGCGCTAAAGAGGCTGCGAGAAAGGAGCGAGACTGGTTCAATCACTTCACTGTCATCGCAGATGGGACTGCTTTCGTTGGATGGGTCACTGTGGTATGATCTTGACGGGTCAAAATACTGTTGAATGACGACGATCCACAGGAACCCAAACCGGGACCATACGTAAATGAGATAAAGGAAAGTACTACGTACTACGCGAATAGGATACTCAAGGATTTCAAAGAAAAGTGTGACCGACATCTTATTGGAATGGTCTAAGTTGACGTCCATTCTAGGGACCCAAGACATGCGGAGTGGGTTAGGGGATTCAATGGGGTCCTTGATGGAATGAAGCGCTATGTTATGGAATTCCACACTACTGGTCTTGTTTGGAATGCCAACGTGAGTATCTATTTGCCATTGAATTACAAACCATCATATACCACTTCCTGCAGGGTATCCCGGTCTCAGAGTACAAATCGTCCCGTTCACAGACAATCAGTGGTCCGCCGCCGCCGCCTCCTCCACCGCCACCACCTCACGCTGGATCAGCATCCTCCCCTACAGCATCTGCTGGTGGGGTTGCTGCTGTATTTGCGGACTTGAACCGTGGCGCGGACGTAACAAAGGGGCTACGTAAAGTCGACAAAAGCGAGATGACACACAAGAACCCTGCCCTGCGAGCTGGAAGTGTCGTCCCTACAAGTAGCGGGGCGGGTGAGTTGTCTTACGCTCCCCATATCAAATTATTCTTATTATGCGACTAGGTGCTAAGAAACCCGTTAAACCAACCAAACCACAGGCTTTGATGGGCAAGAAGCCTGCCAAATTTGCACTGGAGGGCAGTAAATGGATCATTGTAGGTATCTCGTTTCAAATGAGGTAGTCATCTGACAGTCATGCAGGAATATCAAGAAAATGAATCCGCTTTGGAGGTCGCCAATGGGGATATCACCCAAGTGATCAGCCTCTTTGCTTGCAAGAACACGACTGTCATTATCAAGGGGAAAGTCAACGCTGTCACCTTGGGTCAGTGTCTGCTGGTTTGGTCTAACGGTACTTTTGCTCAAAAGTCCATGACAGTCAATTGCACGAAGACCTCTGTACTAGTCGAATCTGTGGTTTCTTCTGTCTCCATCACGAAGTCTCCATCGTTTGCCTTACAAATTACAGGGGTGGCACCTACTATCCAGATAGACTCGACAGACTCGGGGCAGATTTACCTCTCGAAGCAGTGTCTTGGTGTCGAGATTACTACGGCGAAATGCAGCGCAATCAATGTCAGCTTACCAGTCGAAGAGGAGGAAGATGGTGTCTTTGAAGAGCAGGCCGTGCCCGAGATGCTGAAGACAGTGGTGCAGAATGGCAAATTGGTCACAACAATTGTGGAACACGCTGGCTAACAGACAAATCGCTACCTAAGTAGTTTGTGTAATTGCAATTAATTTCCGACGCTATTTAGTATACGGGTACACATGTTCAAGTTGACACCAAAGAGATATGGTCAGAGTACTGTACCCGGGACCATGACGTTAGCCTGGCACTGCCCTGTCACGGTGTCTAAATTCATACTACATCGAGGATTGGTACAATCTGACACCACACGACCTGACCCTTGCATAGCATGGACACTGTAGGCTGGCATGCTCAGCGCAGAGCCCGTAAGGCGAGTAATAGTTCATGCTTCAGGTTGTCCTGGAAGCGATTTACAGAAGAGCCTGGTGCTACACAGGAAGCGCATCATGATTCTGAAATTCAGAGAGGACCAGGCGGGAGATATCCACCTGTAGAAGAGATAGATCCACTTCCTGATGGGGTCGGGCGCACTCAGGCTGGTGGTTTTGGTATACCACGCTTGTCATCCCTGACTCCTGGCACACCGCCTCCAGCTGTTCCCCCAAAATATTTCACCGATAATCCTGCCCAAAATGTATACGCTTCTGCTAGTTTACCTATTGAGCGGCTGGCGTCTGGTAGTTCTGGCGTCTCTTTTGTCCACATGCCTGCAGTGGAACGCTCTAGAGCGCAGAGGCTCCCCAAGATGGAACCCCACCTTCAGTTTATGGTCGGGCCCCTGTTGCGATACGATACAGTTGACGAAAATGGTCTTTGGCGAGGTGCAGCTCTTATCGTCAGTAAGTTTTCATATGCACCTGTGGCCTGTCAGTCAAGCGTTTCAACTACATTCTTTTCAGCGGCAGATTCAGGATCATCCTACGAGCCATTTCCTGTTTTAACTTATCAGTGGGACCCTGAGGAGATTTCCCGACCTTCTCCGAGCACACGGGGTTCTCATCCAGGTTATGACCTTGGCCCACACCCCGCGGATCCTCACGCTACTGCAATGGCCGGACCATCAGCGCAGTTACCTGACACAAACGAGGCATACTTCGGTGACTACAAGGGAAAAGGAAACGCGAGGGATGATCAAACTCAGCATGTGACCGGTCAGGAGATTTACGTCTATTCGGGGAATGGTGGGTGAGTGCAACCGACCAATACAGTAGTAAGGGATCTTGGAGGGCTGATACACATGTATCAGCACTTTTACGTTTTGGCGTTTCCCAATACAGATGCAACTGGGTCTCAATGAAATCTGCATCAAGTATCGTATTAACGGTGGCATGCAGTTGGCCTTCTTCGTGCCTGCCCGTCATCAAAACATGCGGTGGGCAGCCTACTCGGTGAGGGTCACACAACCTGTTTGCTGCATATTTTCTTACTTCTTCTTAGTGTAATGGATTCAGCGCTGGCGTGAATCCGGACGACTTCAGGGGACCAGGGTTTAAGAGTGGTTATGACCCTATGTGGACTGATCTCTTGCAGAAGCATGTCGAACGACCATTTCATGTCCTTGTGGGAGGAGGGGATCAGTTATACTGTGACTCGTAAGTATGTGTTTATGCACCCCCCCTGCCATTTTGAATAGTCACGCTTCTCTAATAGGGTGACTCGAGAGCCTGAAATACAAGAATGGATTTTGGCAAAGCCTTCGATGAAGAAAAATTTACCTCTGACTGATGAAATTGTCTCATCCGTCGATCGTTTTTTCTTCAATCACTACTGCGGCTCCTTCAGGATGGGGGCATTTGCGAGGGCGAACAGCTCGATGTACGTAGGCCACATAATCATAGAGATACCCTGTTACTCACGACCAACTCCTCCCCTCCTTAAAGTCCAATGTTGAATATGTGTGGTAAGACATGCGGATTGGATATCATTGATAACACACTCATGTGGCATCTGCAGATGACCACGGTAAGCCACTGATGTATGCAACGGTCGCTTTTTGACCAATGTACATTTGTAGATTTGGTGCGTGCCATTACGTTCTATTCCCTTGTCACTGACCAATCTCGTGCGTTTCAAGATCGACGGGTTCGGGAGTTGTACGTGACTTACCATTTGTTAATCAATCCTTAATCGTGATCCTCTTATTGTACAGATCCTGAAGAGCTTCAACAGTCTCCGGTGTTCAAACAGTGAGAAGCCTTGATATATCAGAAAAATCGCTCATCAATAACATCTTTAGTATCGGAGCGCGCGGCTACTTTTTCTACTTGCTTTTTCAATGCTTCATCAATCGTGTGTTGCGGATTGCAGTAAATCTCTCTGAGACTGACCTCATCATCGTCGTAGCTCTTCATGATAACTTGGACGATAGAACAGGGATGCACATATTCAAGTCACTTATCTTGGGGGCTCAAGGTCCCTATGTTGGTTTACCGTCACATTCGTTTTTGTCTTACCTGGGGCCCGATGTACACATTCTTATGCTGGACTGTCGGTAAGTTGTTACTACATCATCCTGTCTGGCATATATGCTAATGCATGAACGTCACAAGCGCGGAGAGAAAAAAGAACCAGGTCTGCAGCGAGTTCGAGTATCAAAAGGCTTTTGAACGAATCAGGTATCTACCTCCGGACGTAAAACATCTCGTAGTACAACTTGGTGCGGCCTTCAATGAGATCAGAGTCACTTTTATTTCATATTGATCCACAGGCATCCCTATTGCGTATCCGCGAATGGTTTTCCTTGAAACTGCACTAGACTTCAAGTTGAATCCTTTAATTGCCCTTGGACGCAGCGGAACCGCGGGATTCAGTAGTTTTGTGAACAAATTCAACGCGGACGCTGAGTTGCTGGATGATTTGGTATGCCATTTTCTCGTGACGCGGCGTTGCTAATTCAGCTGATAGTGTGGGCAGAATGACCACTGGACCGCGAAATGTCACAAGGTTTGAAAACAATGTTATGTGTTCGCTCTGACTCAATAAGGATATGCTTTCCAGAAAGAGCGCAACTGGTTCATTCAGCAGATGCAAGGAATAGCAAGAATGAAAAGTTTGCGTATTTCGTTTCTTTCTGGCGATGTGCATTGTGCAGCCGTAGGGGTTCTTAAAACGCTGGTCCGCAGCAACGGAGGAAAGAACAGCCGTATGATAGATGTTCCGCCTGAAACTGATTATAGATACATGATCAACGTGGTGACAAGTATGTTATGTCTACTCCGTCTTAAACTCCGAGATTTAATCCCGTTTCAGGTGCAATTGTCAACACACCGTAAGTGGTGCTGCCATCTTGCATGACGAATCATGTTGAGCCAATTGAAGGCCTCCGAATGGAGTGATCGCTATGGTATCTACTTTGGCGACCAAGACTCACAGAACGCTGCATCATGCAGAAACTGATGAAACAATGGTATGTCTCGAATCCTACAAATGATTTACAGCGATTTCATGCAGTAATTCTCGTAGCTTCCTATATTTACGAAGGAGCCAAATGGCAACCATCGCCTCCAAAACAAGTATATAATGGGGCGACGGAATTGGTGTGCAGTCTCGTGCGATCCTGAGACACAGGAATTGGAATTTGACATACGTGTCGAGACGGAGAAAGGGGTCGGCGTCAGCTTTGGGTAAGTGTATAATCTATTCTGGTTGGTATTGGAAAGACTCAACATTACGACACCCCAGATATCCAGTCCGAAGTCCTCCCCCCAGATGGTTTCCTGGAACGTGACATTTGGTGTTTCAAGATGAGAATGTACTCACTGTTCATTCCATGACCCCATCTTGTACACTGTTTCTTACCTGGATTGTGACACCGATGTATAATCTCTTTGTTTTACTCGATCTATTTTCATTATGTAGTCTATTTTTCATCCGGACCCGGATACTTCCGACTGACAGTGTCAAGAGTCTTGACCTGTAGCAACAAAGCACCGATTCCTCAAAGGCCACTGAAACACGGGTTGGCTGACGCGTGCGCCCGCTGTTGATACATGATGACCCAATCATAGAGACCCCTTCCTCAAACCCGAACTTTTCAACTCCCCGTCACGCCAGGTCCGAATCGTGTTCAGGAAAGTATATTGACTTCACGCCAGTCGCGGGTTCGTCTTCTGCAATATTCTCCGACACTTTCAACGGCATGCCGACGATGATAAGCCCAATGTCACAATTCCCTTACTACTCCATGATAGTCTAGCGTCTCATGACAATACATATCAAAGCATCTTCACCATCCTCGCCATTACAAGAAAGCGACCCATCTATTGGAATTGGAGCTCTCTCTTAACTCTAGCTGCTTCGTTCTTTTCTGTCCTAGACTCTCTATTAAAGTTTTTTGGGTCCGAGAACGAAGAACAGGCGATGCCGTCCTCTTCCACTCGCTGCTCATGGAACGCCACCACTAATTGGTTCCGTCTCTCAGGATGGTCCTGAGGTAGAGTGATGTCACTCCTGTGCGAGTGGACGAGGATAGCTTTCAATCTTCTGCGATGAAGACTCCGAGACCTCCCGGAGCGTGGACTGTTACGCCCGTCCCATTCAAACATGCTCCGAGGGTGACATTGCCGCCTTCAGTCTCCTCTGAATCGATGCCGACTGCATCGTCAATATCATGGATGACTCTGTCTTGAGCTAACTATGGACCTGAGCGGTGCTCAAAGCTTGAGGCCCCAACAGGCAATGGCCTCTACATGCTAATACATCCTCTGTCGTGTACTAAAACTTTTCACATGCGCACTCCGGAGCCCCCAGACGCATGTTTGTTGACCACAACTCAGAATTGGTTTAACAAGCAATCCAAGTCTGGTTCTATCAGAACAAAGAGGAACTCCACTGCTGAACTTAAACACCGAGTACTACCTGGCATGCATGTGCCTGTGCTCGATTCTCTACGTAAAGGTCATGCATCGCGGAACATCCCCAAACAAGAACTAATGGTTGCTCTCCAGGCGATGTCGTAGACGATCCAGTGTTAGCTAGGCCTGTAACTTTGGACACCGTATAACACCTCCTTCTCGTGCCAACACACCATCATGACCTCCACATAGAAAAGCCTCTAGCATGAAGGTTGTTGATACATTCGGTCAAGAAATGATTGACGAACTTCTTTACCGATTGCGAACGGACGTGCAGACGCGGGAGATACAATTCGTGCTTCTCCAGTTAAAATTCGTACTCCTCGTGTTTCAAGCAAGAATAAAATTCGCGTTATCGATGTAACGTGAAGAGAAGTTCAGGAAGATGCATCAAATTTACATCATGACCCACCTGTTTGTCGCACTGCGGCCCTAGCTCAAATACGGCAAACGCTCTGGGAATGGGCTGGTGTGCCGAGTGACGAAGATAGGTAATATTGTAAGCGCGAGGCTTCGCAAAAAGAGGCTGATTGATAGGAACTGTAGACTGATATTCTCGCATTGAATCCGAACTACTCCAGAGAACTCGAAGAACGTTTGAGGGCAGCACGGCGTTCTCGGAATCAATTGTCCCGGACCCTTCGCATCGAATAGGTGAAAGAGTGTAAGCGTGACTTGATGCATAAATATACCAAAGGAGCCGATGACCGAAGCGGGCTTTTGGTCTAAGACCAAGGGCACATTTGATATTATTATTCTCGCAACTAGCCGACTACCACTGGTGAAAATAGTACCTTCCGTCACAATCTGGTTTGGGTGGGAGTTCTGTTACAGATCGTATTCGTCCTTGCCGTCGGTGGGTTTCTCCATTTCATATGGAAGTTTCCTTGTCAATCTGATGAATGTCTACAGATGAGTCCAAGCTCGCCATCTCTTTTGCGCCACCTACTATGATCTTATATATGCAGACTTAACCCCCCGCATCGGCGGACGTGCCTGGGAGGGGAGAGCTGAGCGCCCTAACGCGGAGACATGGCCACCTACATGATCGTGTCATCAAGTACCTCGTGCTACCTCGTGACGCTTGCAGCCCCCGGAGTTTCCACTCTGAGCACCAGAGTGGGTTGCGTTTGCGCCATGCAACACGATCAATTCGTGGAAAAAGGGTTGATTTGAAATCCTGAGTGCGTAGCATTACTCTCCACCGCTGGTTTATAGAGATCTAATTTGTGAACGACTTTGCCAGCCACTGCGTCCCCTGGGTCCCATATCGCGTTTTTGGTTTCATCCTAACCGCGACTGGACAATTGAATAGTCTTCATATGCGATACTGCCAAGGTTCCATGCCCACGCGGTTCGATGACGACCCTTTCAGACTAATCACAATATACTGCGCTCTCGTGAGTCAAGGTCACTGCATCTGCATCGACATGTTTCATGTTTGTTGTCGTCCTTCATCTACATATCTGATTGTACATGTGAAGCAATGTGTTAATATGTATTACAGTAGATCTTCTAGGTCAATGTCCATCATGGAAGAGCTATTATTTTGCATCCGTGATTTGCGGTAAGGGCTTGCGGCTTCCCTAAATACTTCGTCGTCGTCGTCGTCGTCGTCATCGTGATGATCGACGTCTGCCGCGGATCCATCGTATTGTTCTTCTTCTCCATCCCCCTCAATGACCTCAGAGTTGTACCCACTCTCTGCTTCTGGGATGTGATTGAAATCACCACTTGACGCGGCTGTTGGTGCAGGGGAGTGTATCTGATTCATTCCACGCTCCCTCGCTTGCAACGTAGATGCGATCAAAACAGACGACCCGAGACGGTCATCACTGGGAGCTGGAGGTTCCGTTGTGGAGCCATGGGCACTCACAACCGAAGATCCTCGTAGATCTGCGTTTTTCTTTGCCCTCTTCCGAGCCTCAGTCTGCTGTCTACTTTTTTCCCTCTGCGTTTTCTTTTGTGCTTCGATTTTCTCAACCTCTGCTCTTTTGGCCGCCTCTAATGCAGCCTCTTCTTCTTCTTGATCGTCCAGATCCCACTGCTCCTTCATAAATTCCGGGTACCGCTCACAAATAGGACGCCAAGTCTGTGCTTGATTTGCATTATGATCAGCGTCCTTGAGCACACTATCTATGTCAGGGGGAGGCGGAAAGTCAAAATTTGGGCCTGGGTTCAAGCGCACGCGGGCATAGTTGAATAGGGAAATGAACGGGTAATACCCCAGCGTTCCGTCATCAAAATGGTTTTCTTTATGTTCTTGAGGGGCCCCTTCACGCGCTCGTTTCTTCTCTTTTTCCTTCTTTCTCGACGCAGGCGTCATGCGCAGAGGCAGGTAATCGAATAGGTCTTCGAACGCAATGCCTTGACATTCGCCATTGACGAAGAATGCAATGCAAGAGTCTGGCAAGTTTGGTAGAGGGCGGAGAACAGGTGCTTCTAATACCTGTCCAGGACGTACGCCTCGCTCTGGGAGGTTTTTCGTTGATGCAGCCTTCTTGTTTGATGAGGCGGATGGGAGTGATGTCGTATTACTTGTCTTATTGGAGAAGTCCATAAGAGCGATCATCTCTTTACTCTGAGGATACTCGAGAATTTCGAAATACTCCTGGCCCTTGAACTCGATAGGGATCCGTTCGCGTCGAATATGTGCGGGGTCGTGATTGTCACCGGGATCGGGTTTATGTCGAGGTGGAAGGGATATATACATGCCAATAACATCACCGCTACGGAATGAACGACCATAAGGGCGAGGGCGCGATAGATGGACCTTATCGCCATTGGTGTCACGATAGCCATATGAATATGCATCTAAGCCAGCTGGACCATTCAAAGGTGCTTCTCGTCGTGCCCAGCCGAGTCGAACGTGACTTCCTTGACGCATGTTAACATCTGGGGCATGAGTAGAGCGATCTCCTCCACCATCCTCGACGCGAACCTCCATATACCACTTGCCCTCACGGACGGGAGCATTACATCGCGCACTCCTGAAACCTCTTTCACCAATTAACCCAAGGCCATCAGGAGTGACCTTGACAAAGGAGCTGCGGTCCTCCCAGCTAACTCTATAGTTTCTGGGTAGGCTTTCGATGGTTCGACATGGAAGGGCAGATCCAGGGGGCGAGACGCCTGCTGGGACGTATCTGAAGGCCACACGATTCATAACAAGCTGTTCTGTAGTATGATACGCCACAGAAGTATCCGTGAAGGTAGGGAACCGCGATATCGTAAGACGAGGGCGAGATAAAAAGTCGTTTCGGGTGGGTAGAGCAACATTGGCTGCTATGCTTGCATTTTTGGAGTCATTGGGTGCAGGAGATGCTTCAGGATTAGACGCAACCTTGCGCTTCTTTAAAGGAACTAACGAAGGAGTAGGTGGCCTTGAACTGCTTGGTCCGTCTATTATACCTGAGCTCGAGTCTGCAGCAGTTACCATTGCTTGCGATGCGGGCGAGAGCAAGTCAAATCACAATAAAGCACGACAAACTTGTCTGGATTTGGTCGAGTTTGTTACAGTTGTTATTTCCGTTTTCGGAAAGTCGCTGCTTTTAAGCTACCTTTGAGCAGTGCTCTGGTCCACCACTTGAAGACCCACGATGACTGCTCTTAGGTATGAATCGCCGAGCCATTAATGTTTTAAGATCTTAATTGTTCACAGGCGAATTCAAAAGGTGCTCTTCCTCTTTTTCGTGAGGATTACATGAACTTGACCTTCGTGCCCCTGGATGATGTCTAGGAGCTCCAAGATATCGCAAACAGACCCCTCGATGTATGTAACTTGTTGTATAGCAGATGCAGCTTTATCTTACTAGCGCTATTCAGGGAATAACAGTCGAACCAGAAGCGGATAACTTGCTCATTTGGAAGTGTTCAGTAAAGGGCACTGTAAGTATCATTAGTAGCATTTAATTTTCTCCTCTTTCATTCACATTACTGCGTATCAAGCCAGATAGCCCGTATAAAAACGGAACATTTCACTTCAAGATCGAGCTCCCAATGAACTTTCCATTCAAAGCGCCCAGCGTGAGTTATCAACCTTCATCTTCTATGCCGCTGCATATCCGAGTTCATCCATCCGAGTCGAGCCCCGAAACGTTGCATTATGCCCATCAGTTCGATTGAGCTTCTTACCTTCGTAGCTCTTACTTTGTTTTCGTGTCATTTACGTGGGGGTTCATCCACGGCATCACTAGGTCACATTCCTGACTAAGATTTACCATCCTGGCATTAACGAAGAGGGCCATATTTGCGTCCCTATTCTTCGCGATGAGGTGAGTCCAACGTTTTCTTCACCTGCGGGGATAGTGTGTTTAAGCTTTGACATCTGTTCGCCCTGTCAAGTGGAAGCCATCAGTGACGCTATCAACAGGTAAAACTTACCTCGGATATATCCTCTGTGATTGGTTCGGACTGATAGATTTATGCTTTATTTGTAGTGCTAGCGGTTATTCAAGAGAAAGTGAATAATCCAAGCCCGGACGATCCATTCGAGCCTGAAATCGCTGCAGTGAGATTTTGGTCTTGACCATGGCTGATGTAGGCCAACCGTTTTGATTTTTAGTTGTTGAAGAACGACAAAGCAAAGTTCTTAGCTACAGCAAAGGAGTATACGAAGAAGTAAGTGGTGTCTTACCCTGTTCATAATGGGCGTCTTCGGTTCACTAAGGTATACTTACTGGTATTAGGCACGCAATGTAGTCTCGGGCAGTGGTAACAAGCCGCTCACCGTGATAGCTCCGAGCTGTCCTAACGTATGGGGACTCAGCAGAAAGTAGAGGGGTTGTCAAATGAATTTCGGTATCTTGCGGGCGTCACTGACCTGATCCCCGCGTGTGTATAATTTACATAGTTTGTTTCACTTCGTGTGAGCTGGGCGAAGGGAGTTAGATCTGGTTCACGAAGCCTGGAACGATTCGTCGAATGCACGTTCAAGTTGACTAGCAGATCAATTGGTTAGGGATCTAGAATCTGGACTTGGCATCATGCAGGGTGTGGCAACTAATTTCATTGGCATTAATGTGGACATTCAATCCGAGTCCATTCAGTTGAAAAGCTGTAGGCAGATGGACTTGTTAATTACTTGAGCGTACGCTGCTTAAAATTTCGATTCCCTTGGAGACTTGGACCCTCATGTGCAATTTGCACGAGTCTCCAAATCAGGGCACTCCGACTAGTCAGCTCGCTGAAGTTTTGAAGGCTCGAATGAGTGAAAGCACATAACTCACACCCTCCTTCTTTATTCCGCTCACCGTTATCTTGCTTTACGTGTGAGCCTCAGGTCCATCAGGATCTTTTAACGGGTACTATTCAAAGCAGTTTGAAAGAAGGATACTTTTCGTAAAGACACCAACTCGTGTTCACCACGTTGCTCATTTCCCGGAAAAGTCTCGAGATCCAATAATCCAAGCGCCTTGCCTCGTGTACTAAACGAGGGTTCCTGCCAGCAAAAACCATGCATCGTTTCCGGTGAGCCTGCTGCTCTCAACCTTTCCAATTACAAACCTCATTCGCGTATCATATATCTCGTCACCTCACTGCTGCGATTAAACGGCTTCTTCGCTTTAACTTTTATTGTTGACGTGCCTTAGCAAAAGGTCCGACCCTATTACCAGGAGTCACCCGTTTGACGAAGACTGGTTCACACCGACATCTGAGCACAAGCAATTACTAGCACTCCCGCCTGCTAGTGACTTTCGGACATCACTCATACTACCAGAGTGCGTCACAAACTTGTCTTTTCGACCTTACAACTCTCTCACAATACAGGTTCCCAGCCTTACTCGCCGTTTTACGCTTCTTCGCTCCTCCTCCGGCGATCCTCTTACACTTGACGATCTCAGGTCTAAGTTTGCGGAACAGAGAGCCCGTGGTGTGTCAAACCAGATATCAGAGGAGGAAGAGGACATGATCCTTGAGACGCTAGGGCGGATGCGTACCAAAAATGCTGTGCTCGGTCCCACTTCGAGCAGCAAACTTGAGGGCGGCTCTGACGCTAATGCCACAGACTTGGGAATGGAATCCGACTACACTCATGAGCGTACCTCTCATATATCTACCACAACCTCTTCGACCACATACCCGGCTTCGTCCGTTACTTCATCACCATCCCCAAGTTCGCGTTCAACAAAGAGGTACAGCAACAATCTTTTTGCATCTGGACGCTTTCGCGAGTACAGCTATCTCCGTTCTGTGTCGCAAAGAAGTGGTAGCAGCCGTGGCGCAGCCTCTATAACACCATCAGACTCCGATCATAGTCTTAGAGAAAAACCCTCGTCAAACTACTCCGAGAGCTTGAGACCTGTGACCCCTGAAGGCAGCGGTCCTGTATCTTCAGTACCTTCCAGCCCCAACGACAAGACTCCTTTGGCTCGTTCCACATCGTTGATATCCTCCATCGAAGATTTTCCTTCGCAGGCGCTTGCGGACAGCAACAAAAGTAACACACATCCATCAAGTAACAATTCCGTCAGCGTTCAGCGCGTCGAACTTGCTCTGGAGTGTGTTATACGTGACTTTGAAGAGGAGGCTGAGGATGAGATACTCATGCCTAGAACAGCACATCCTGCTCCACGGTCAAGCGATGTAGAACAGTCGAGCACCTCATCTCCAGCTAGTGATTCGACGTCAGGAGCTTCGGTATGGAATTTGATTGTTTCAATAATTGCATACTGAAACATGATGTCAGACGCAATCGCCCAATGACTACGAAGGGGGAACCGCAATATCATCAGATAAACAGATGAATATCGACAACGAGAGGCAACGTTTTTCACCAACCCCATTGGGTCGTGCGGGTACCATCTCCCCCACTCCTCGTCTTCCAGGTTACATCCCTGGAATGCCTCGTCCCATGACGCCTCGTGATCCTTCATTTGACTCTGATGATGCGCGTGCGCATTCCGCAACTCCACGTGCGATGTCACCTACGCTCCCAAACGTGAATGGAGCGTCACTCATCACTACAACCTTCACTTCAAGCTTACTGCGCCGAGGTTCAGACGCATCTCGTAGCACCCCACGACCCATCTCGCCGTCCGTGACCCCTCCTGCAAGCTCGTTTTTATCACGCAGTGCTGGTGGTCAATACTCGTCGGACAGTCAACGCGAGAGCGCGAGTGGTACTGACCAGGAAGCCTCTGTGTCATCCGCCTTTAGGAGGAAACCCGTATCTCCATTGACGGGCTCCGCCCTCCGGCCCATGGTCGTATCTTCTCGACCGGGTACTCCATCTAACATCACTTGGAATGTCAACTCACCCTCTAATATACCTTCTACCTCCAACCGCACTCACAGCAGGCGGGGTAGTTCTTCTAGTCACAGTCACAGTAGAAACGGCAGTCTGAGCGCGGACACTGATCTTCAATCTACTGCAGATAAATCCAAATCTCCAAATCGGCCAGTTCGAGTGCCTGTGCCTCCTGAGAGTCCCGTTTACCCTCAAGCGCCCAATGCTGGAGCGCGGAATCATTCGACTAGTCCTGCTCCTGTGGACTATCGTTCTCCATCCAGCCTTTCAGGTGTCATCAACTATGGATCCTCACGTTCATTTTCGAGCCGCAGTATGCGGTCTCCCACTCCCACTCAGTCTCGGTCCACTACCGCCTCTCCCGCATTCTCTTCAAACGACTCCCCGAGCTTCTCGAACCATGCCACCGTTCGTTCATCAAGACATCATCACAAGTCATCATCGCATTTCTCTCTTGGACTTTCTCAGCCTGTTGCCTTTTCGGCATTGACTAACTCATCTCAGTCTTCACTGGAATCCACTGGATCTAGTTATCACTCATGGTCTGCTGAGCAGAAGAAAGATGTAACTGTCGACTTCTTCAGTGATGTCGAACAACAATCCAGGTGGCATGATCTAGACAAATCTAGCTCCGTCACTCCAGGTAGCTTGCAGGATGATGAGGACTTTGAAGACATCATACGTCGGTATGCAGGTCTGACCAAATCTGATTTCGTGGTCATTCAAGACAAGCTGGTGAGCGCCGCGCGTGCCAAGGAAAACAATACAGAGCCTCGGGAGCGGACCAACTCGCTGCGGAGACGGAGACCATCGACCTCACAGTCGAACTACTCGCAGAACGGTCGTGATAACCGGGTTCGTCCTCTTCTCTTACTCCAATTTTACTTCTCACAACGGGTCACAGGTTGCAAGTCCGCCGCCAAACCAACCGGTTGCTTCCCAGGTGTCCACCACCGGACGGCGCTCCCCAGCGCCTGATCAAGCTGCCAAGGCTCATGCCCTGCTTGACTCTGTCGTGGGGAGCATCCCCCGCGCACCCACAGTTGGCGTCGTGACTGATAGCAAGGTGGAATTGGAGGATCCTGCAGAGATCAAGACGTCACCTACTACTACGCGTCGCAATAGGGATTTAGCTCGTGCCCTTGGCTTCGGAGACGAGCAAGGAGTTATAGATTCACCGCAGGACAAAAGTCCAGCTGTAGAAGACATTCCACAGTCCAATGATCCACCGAAGACCCAGGTACCACCGACAACAGCTCCCCAGCCAGTCGCGTCGCTTACTCAGGATGATATTCAGTTGTCGTCCGATGCCTCACCGTATAGCCTCCCATTCCGTTCAGCCTCGGTACGAAGTCCTCAACCATTGATGGATCAGACCGAACTCGTAAACGAAGTTCGGCGGAAAGCAGAAGCTGCTACTGCTGCTTTGATGAAGACGCCTTCTGGCCAGAGATTTACTGACGCCAATGCCTCAAGCATATCTGTGACACGGAAAAAAATCTCCCCCAGCCAAATATCTGCACCCCATTTAGTGTCAGCACCTACAAGTGTAGAAACCATCCCTCTTCCGCAACAGCCAAAGACTCTTACTTCCACTCCTCTTACTCATCAGCCCTCTCTGAACATCACCCAGAGGATGAGGCGTCTCCGTAATACTCTGAGAGTCAAACAGCCAGTTCCGAGCGGTGAAGAAGTTACTCCCTTCCCTTTGGACCTCCAGCCTACCACTGCACCACTCCCCTCAGTTTCTCTGGACCGCAGGCCGACATTGCCTCTTCCCAAGGGCTATGCTTACGGAAGCTCGACAGATTTGGGCAAGGCTAAGTCACCGACATCAATATCCAATCCCCCGGCCTCAGCTACTCCTGGCCTGAGAGGCTTCATGTCCCGCTTCCGAAAGCGTACAGCAGATACTCCAGCTGAAAATAGTAATGGGCTTTCGCGAGCTTCTCCAACCACACCTTCTTCGACGACTTCGTCACACCATAGTCAAGGCCCAGTTGGTTCTCCCGTTAATACCGTTTCACCCGCATCGGCACCTGTTCTGGCTTCGACTTCCGTGCCTATAGTAGGTGGCGTTCAGCCAAACATCGACGGACCGCCAGCGATGGGCAATGATTCTGCTGCTGTCAAACAGTTGTTTGAGGCAGCTACGAATCTTGGTCTTGATCAAGCCGCATTAAATGACCTGTTAGCACGGTCCGCCTCAGTTTCATCACGTACAGCGGGTTGGTCTTTGTCAAGGAGTACATCAAACATTGCAACAAGCTCATCCATAGCACGGGGTGATCTCTCGGCAATGCGATCTCGATCACCTCTCCCAGAACCACAATTCAGCGATGATGGCGGCATCAGCAGCGGAGGAGACGATAGGACTGTGAGAAAACTCTCCATTCGCAAGACGAGGGAATTCAGTCACAATCATCAAGGCATTCCTGAGAATCCCGCTATTGTCAGGAGAACACTTATCTTTCCCTCGGACTTTCGTGCATCTAAAACCGACTTGAGCCAGATGGCGCGTAAGCCTTCGGGTAAGCGTCATCGTCGGCCGGGCAGCGCCACATCTGCACAGTCTGGTCGTTCAGTACATGACCGCGCACCTACACCACCGCCACCGAAGTCGAATGGAGGAAAACGATTTTCGACTGATCGGTCACCTCCTTTACCCACATCAATAACCGCTCAAGCCGAGGCTCTTTTAAATCCCTTAACGTCAGATGCACCTGTCGAGAAGCCGAACTCTGCGTATGATTCTCTGTGGGTAATTAATTTGCCTGTTTTTCCGTATCTAATGCTTACCATCAGATACGACATGTACGCTGGTGAGAGCAAAAATTCAAATGCACCCGCTGACGATGCGGTGGACATTGGAAACTCTCATGAAGGGCATCCCGACGGTGCTGCCCTTGAACTGATTGAGATGGCAAATGGCGAAACAATTTGGTATGTCCTGTTCTATTGGGTAATTAAGCCCACCCACTAGTTTATTAACTGTTTTTAGGTCAATAGTGAACGGCTTGCGTGACGACGACCTTGAATCAGCTTATGCCAGTAGAACCAGTCTTACATCCGAATATTCTTTGCGCGATAACACTGAAGCCCTGCAAGTATTTGTCAAGGAACACGACAGATCGACGTCAAAGGGTAGTGGTTCGTCGTTCCTTTCCCGTAAAAAGCCATCACAGAGCAAGAATCGACCTGAAACCAAGGTGAATGGTCTTGCATCATCCCCCAACGTCATTTTTTGCTAACGCCGGAGCAGGTTTTTTATAGGTCAGTTCTTGCGCTCGGTACGGAGAAGTTCGGTACTAATTGTGTAGCTCCTCCACTCATATTGGTCGTTTGATCGAGTCACTTTCCCAGGGGATGGACGCCGGTTCATTCAATTTTGGTAACCTACCCCCTGACCGCTCTACGCCATTATCATTCCACTCTGACCCCGATGTGCACTGGACAGTTGAAGAAAAACTGGAACACATGCTGGGATCGATGAGAAATCCTTGATTGCTGGAGTTAATAATCGTTTATGCTATATTGATTTTTTCTCGTCATCTTGGGCTCGCTTGGGTGGAGAATTTACGTTTACATAGGCGTTGTTATATTGATATTCGTACAGGCCATAATACATGCATACATATTCCTTGTTCTTCCGACCAACACCTTACCCGGTCCAATCCAACCACCTATTAAGATTCAGAGTGATTAAAGCCTCTAGCAATAGAAGGTCATGACTGAAGCTATATTGTAATGTTCCGTGTGAGGGACCAATTGGCGTAGCTTGGGAGAGCTTCTGGAACTTGGCGATGCTTGTATTGGGTCCGGAGAACAGCTTTTTGAAATTCAACATGTAGCGGATGATATTTGAAATATCGTGGTGGACTTGCCTCGTAAGACCTGGGGTCAGTGTGACATTTTCGCCATTCATATTGGCGACCATCTGCGGAAGGGAATCTACGAGCGCTGAAAACCAATTTAATATTAAGGCATCGTTGCGACAGTACTAACACCGACTTACGATGTACTGGATCCCTGTTGGACCAGATGTGCCATCGGAATTTCACGATCACCAATAGTTGCGACACCGAGGCCACCGTTTGGCCAATCGAGCACTGCAACGGGACTGCGATTGCTAGATATCTGTAATGAAAGTTAGGCGTCGCCTTCCAAAATTTGGAAGACGGCACTGACGGTGGTACGTGCTGAGGTAGGCGACAAGTATTGTGTCTCGAACTCGAAAAATACTGGCTTGGTGTCCTCGCCGATGACGATGCAGCCATTGCGAGGATCATCCCTTCCAGGTGAAGAAAATCTCGAAGAAGTGAGCCATTGGAAAGCAAATTGGTTGTTTTTTGATAATGCTGGATTGGAGGCTTTATATCCCCGGGGCATGACGAGTGCAAGTCCCAACTCGTGATATTCAGTCACGGAAATTGGATATTATTTTGATCATCGTGTACTTCGAGGAGGAAGAAGACACACATAGATAGAGCGATGCAAGGCGATGCATCGTTCATCTAAAAGCTGCGAAAAGTTCCGGCGTTGTTTCAGCGTCATCACTTTTGGGATTGAGGCGGACAATTGGAGATTCAGGAGTCCTTGATTCATCCGGCATGTCAAACAGCGTTCTGCTACCTCTCGGAACCTGTTTTTTACTATCTTGGGCGACTAGCCTGGATCTGACGCGCTGTGCGTGGCATTTGCGCAGAACCCCGTAGGGGGAAGGTGGAGGCGGGTTTCGGTGTTTCTGTGTCATTAGGCTGATTACGTGACTAAAGGCAACGAGTTTGAAGAGTTCCATGTTTTCCTGCAAAAGGTAAGTAATTATTCACAAGTTCCGGAGCGTTCTGCGCAGCTAAAAGGCTAATATTAACCACACTGCCAAGCGAATTGCCTATCAGGTATACACGATCGACATCGTATATTGAACCTGGCTATTTGTAGGTTTTCACTAGAAAGTGACGCTGAACTTTGACGCGCGAGCAATAATCTGGCGATAGATCAACCAAGAGTAAAAAATAGGTCAACTGGGATTGCAGGAGTAAAAGTCACGTAATACGACTTTCCAACAAGATTCGGTCTCATGAATTGACCTTCCATAGGGGCCGCTTTCGTATCTTTCGAGTGACGTGAACAGCGCTTCCACTAGGATGCCCTCCGCCGAATGCTAAAACAACCGTTTCTTCTGCTCCGTGCCCTCGTGCGATTCCCTTCTTCCTCATCTCTATAACATCCTTCGCAAATTTAAAACGGGCTTGATCAGATCCTGTGAATATAAAGATAAATGCTCGGTACAACGTTAATAACCGATAGCAGCATTTACCAATTTCAAACGCGCGTGATTCGACCGCCGATTTAAACATGTCGAAGGGCACAAGGGAAAATACACGCAACAGTGTGTCACGACCGGTGTGGCCTTGTGATGGATCGGACTCGGATGCATTAATTTCCAGGGCATTTGGGAGTGTAACCACGAGGAAGTGAAAAACATCATCTCTCAATCTTTGGGCAAAGTGACCAAAGACAGACGTAAGCGATAGTTCAGGGGTGAGAGATCCATCTGGCGATGAAGGAATCGTATCGATGAACTCGAGCCATTCATTGATTGTCTCCACATTGATCGACTGTCTGCATGCATCATAAGCATAACCGCACAACTCATCCATGCCTCCAAGAAGACAACCAGCTGCGAGTACTCCTCGTGCATTGTCGGGCCGGATGAGACTTAGCGAAACCGATGAATATAGATATCCTAGCGCTGGAATGCCCCCGGAAATGAACACTAAGTAAAGACATAATCAAAGACACGATTGTGCATACCTATGGCAAAGCCCTGCAGGGGTAATAATAATTCTGTCAGCTCCTGTAGTTTCTAGATGACAAATTCCGCCCAGCACGGGCTCCGAGGACGGTGGTTGTACACGATAAGAAAGTAATATTTGAGTCAAATGTGACCTTCGTATCTCTCCCCCGCGTTCGGTGGCCGGAAATGAACGGAGTAATAAGTAAAATGGCACACGTACTTCTTGGGTAACCTCCGGCTCATGCTCAAGCTGTACATATATCACACGCTGAGCTCCGGACTGAGGTGAGGTTGACATAAGATGCGCTAGCAATGGCGATTTTGAAAGAACGATGGCATGAAGGCGGTAGATATTTTGGTGCACATGCTAAATGGAAAATATGTATTAGGTACAATAATCTGATGTGGTGAAAATTCGCCTACCAGTATGGTGTCGGCATAATTCTGGAAGTGTGATTATTAGGTTTCGTCTCCTAGAAAAATTGCGTACATACGCCAGTCTGGAATCCCGCATGGTATAGGTGATGTACAATCTCCTCATTGTGCATTTGATACGGAGGTCTGCGTAGGTTGAGCAATTTCACAATTGCCACGCGTTCGAGTGGTAGACCCAAATGTCAGAAAGTCGCACGCAAGGAATAGATATCAAATCAGCCGACTCACTGCGAGAAACCATTCTGAGCCACAACAAAATTCGTTGGCTCACGGTGACTACCATTGAATGAGCATTCTGACTGTCCGGTAGGAGGTGTAACCCCGTTACTCGAAACGTCGTTAGCTAATATGGACGTCGATGATGTTGCATTCATCGCAATAGAAAAAAAGAAAGAGGACAATAAGTGGAGAAGGGGTTGCTGGTACTTGCGTGTGCACTGTGTAGTTTGGTACTGAGGAACCAAGTCACGCTGGACGTCACATGTCACGGCAATACACTACTGAGTCTACTATGATTACACTTGTGAGCAGCTAATCAACGTCTGTCGATCCGTCACTGTCTACAGCTTTAGACATCACTTCATTGAAACAAAATGAGTCTTGAGGTTGTTGGTGAAACCGTTCGCAGCAGCTAGGGGTCCACAAACAATAGGGTAAGGGGACGGTGAAGAAATATATTCAATGGCCGCGAGAGATAACTGAGATTCAGAAGCCCGTCATTACAAGTCGCACGCAAAGAAAAGGTCTTTTTTCCCCACCATATGAGACCGGTCCGACGTAAAAGAACGCAAGTACTAGATATTACCCTGAAAAGATTAATGAATATTAAAACTTCGATACCGTGCAAAACAGGGACAGATACGCAAGCTTACCTCTGAATCTGGTGAGAAGGCTTTGTCAACATACTCTTGACAAGATCCGTGATTAAAACGTCCATGACGCCCGTGAATTATATATCTGCATACCTTCCCAACGACTAGCACCTCTAAGATAGAATCGAAATCGTAGATCCAAGTTTCCTGTTCGATGTTTCACGTCGTGTTGAGCAACTCACGAGATCCCAACTGGCTGCGCAGAACCATGACAGCATGCTAGTCTCAAATTACTGCTGTGTTTGCAGCAGACGCCTTGAGTTGACTCCAAAGGGCAACCTACATTCTCTGTGACATGAGTTCACGGATTCGGCTGTACACAATTTAGCGTCCTGGTCACATTCGATATAATGACAGCAAAAATGTCCCATGTAATTTTCACCTGTGCTTGTTCCGGAAAGCGATGGAGAAGGAAATATATGTTTTCCTCGCAATAGCACGAGGTGAATGGACTCTCGAGAAGCATTGCTAGTTAGGACTCCGACAAGCACCCCTACTTCGGGCGGAGGAAAGTCTCGGTCCCGTATCCTGGTGCTAAGTAGTCACCGGATTGGATCAGCTTTGTCGAGCTTGGGAATCTCGTTCCAGTTTATGAATTCGAATAATATTATTCGTCATCTGGCCAAATCGATATTCCGAAACGTTTTAAGGTACGCTGTGCTTTGAACGTTCAACGACACTAGTTCCATGCCACAGAAATTGCCTGTGCTTGATAAGATATGGGAAGTGCCGAAGAGGCAATGCAGGATATTATTGCTCATGAAAAATGGGGGACACCGGGGCGCACGGATCCTATGTTATCGCTGTCAGCATGGGGGGAACAACCGAAACTTTCGACTTACAAAATTGAAACTGTATCCCACCGCTGAGCGAGCACGGTCACACAGGATTGGGTCGGAGCATTTGATCTCGTCCCGATCAGATCATGATCTGTCAATAAGCTTTTGATCGATTTTCTTGATAGTGAGTCCGGGTGCCTTATTAGTCTCACTGTAGATTAAGATTCTCCCAGCATCCAATCAAAGAATTGGCCAATTGCAACCTGCATGGGGGAGGGGGGCTGCTATCAGTAGAAAGCTTGCTGCGAAAAAACCTTACCCCGCTCTTGTTCATGAGATTGCTGTTGGTCTGGTCCGCCAGGCAAGAGTCCAGGAACCATGATGGCCATCTAAAACATCGTGTCTTTGAGGCCAAACAGTCAATAAATTTAGCGCACGCGCAGTAGAATGACTCTATAAACTGTTAGCAGTATCGACGGATAAGCATATAAATTTCACACAATACGGGGATTTATTATCATCTGTCTGGAGGTATCTCGTAGGACAGTGAGAATATTTAACGCTCGAACCGCATAAGTGAATTCCTTACGGACCTTTAGCTTGCGATGATAGGCGGCACAGCTCGGCATGCTAATGAAAATTCAGATGTTCTCGCGGGGATGAGATCGATATTTCCAGAAAGTACAAGGAGAGCTCAAGACAGCTTGGCGTCTGGACATGTCACGGAGCCAGCCAAAGTGCGAGGGGGTGGCCACTAAGTTGGACAACATAATTTTCCGCACAAACCGCACGAACTTTGGATCCACATGGATATACCTGAAATGATAATCGATTAGATAGGAGGTGGATATTTATTTCCACTATCTAAAATCTATTCGTAAGCAGACAAGCAGCACTCCCTAATTGTCTGCGGATATCGTGGAAATCGACATCGTGAGCTGTAAAATAATCTATAATCAGTACCGCTCGAGTGCATAACGGGTAGGCAATTGCAGAATTTGAAACGCCTCCTCAGGATAGTAATGCTAGACTCACAGTCCTCGACCTCTCCCCATCTTTGAATCTGACTCGAGACCTCAACTTGTGCAGCCACAGCTGCTTCCTCGACAGTAATATGCCTCTTCACAAGGGCAAGCGCAATCAAAAAAGATTTCGTCGCATATGTCACGCGTTCCATGGCTAGAATGGTCAATGTGGTCCCCTTGGCTTCAATGACAGCTTCATGGCACTCACCGGCCAACTCCCAGGGATCCATCTCACTCAAGACGGCGTCAAGCTTAGTTCGCGTTTCTGCCGACTGTGAGTGGAACAAAATTGAGGTAAAGACTTGTATATCGATGTTGAATGTGGATGTGGCCCATTCAATTAATGGATCCCAGTGCTTGTGTTGGAGTTCTACCAACGGAGGTGGGTCATCATGATGAAAACTATAAAGCTGTGATCAGATTAATCGGTCTTGAGGAAACAAAAACGGACCAGATTGTATCGGTGTCCAAGTAATGAAGAAGAGATTCTCGCACTTCTGCGCATGTTTTTTCATCATGGAAGGCATCGATGGCCCGTGATGCTATGGAAGTCTGTGCTAGTCAATGACAGGGATCATACCATCGTTGAGCACTCGTACCACGGGAAGAGCATGAGGTTTCAGCAAAGTTTCCTGGTTTTCCCATTCGTTTGCAATGAGTGTTGCAACTAAACGCTTGTTTCTGGGTAACAGCAGGGTATTGCCAGATGGTGTTTTCAACGCTCGCATGTCAAGCGTCACGGTGAGTCCGTCATCTCTCTTTGAGATTCCTACTGTCTGCCAAAAACGCTTCAGGGTAGCCTCAGCACCTAAAAATGCATAAATAAATGATCACGACAGCCAGTTTTGCAATGCTCACGATTTGTCTCCGACACCACCGTGCCATCGGGAGGTAACGAAGCAGTAGCGAATGACCTAGAGAAACTTCGTACGCTCGAGTCACACGAGAGCCTTACACGAGCTGGTGACTGCGAAAGTAGTCGTAGTCTGCAGTACATGAGGATGGCAAACGAGAGAATTACGAATTCGTTGAAGTTAAATAATTCGGCCCTCTACCGTGACGCTGCATCATGATCATGTGATGTAGTACTAAGCTAAGTGACTAAGTACCTCAAGTGCGCAATCGATTGAGCGACTGTCAGGCAATAAGTAAACGTAGCTATTGGTGTGTAAATTTCAAGGTGATCTAGGGGCCCAGCACGAACTACACGGCGTCCGTAGTCCGTGACCCGTCCTAGTATAATCGAGAAGTTGAATCCCAAACACGTGACGTAATACATTCTGAGTCTGCAAATATTCTTTAACGCGACCGTGACCAAGATGCCGCAAGGGCAGCCTGCCGGTAGACGAAACCAACCCCAGATCTCTTCATTTTTTGTCCAGAGCTCCGCGACGAAGAAGCGTGCACTTCTTTCCTCACACTCTCCCATAGACTTAACTATAGATGATTCTGATAGTGACTCGGACGCCGAAAGGCAGCCCCCTATAAAGAGACTGAAGACGAAACATCCAGAGTCCCCTGCAAGTCAATGGCGTTTTGACGCCTCTTCCAGAGGGGATAATTCTCGTACTGCGAGCAAACAAGATCTTAAATCGCGCTCACGAGTAGACTTGGAACGTATTCTACTCGAAACATGCCCACGGTCGGGACACGCTGAAGACAGAGAGAAATTGAGCACGGATGGTGATAGTTCTCAGGATGGAAATGATTCAGACCCTACGTTCACCCAACTCCGAGCAATGTTCTCTCTCAAAGGTGGCAGAAAATCGCGTGCGAGACCTGTCATTAGGAAGACGAAAGCGGCCGCAGAGGTCGGGCCTAGTGGTGAGACCTATACGCCCTACGAGGCTCAGGTATGCCGCAGTGCTGAGTGACATGGACCTTTTGCTCATTTATTTATTTTATTGATGTAGGCTTTATCATTCATCAAAGACCATCCTGGGACAATCCTAATGATCGAGAAGGGTTACAAGTTTTATTTCCATGAGGAAAGCGCGAAAGTAAGTCAACTTAGTAACTTAGTAGTTGTGGAATCTTCGCGCGTTATGAAACACAGCTACCATAGATTGCCAGCGGAGAGCTCGGAATCGTTGCTTATATGAAGCGGAACCTTCTCACTGCCTCTATTCCCATTCATAGGAAAGAAGTACATATGAAGAAGTAAGTCATAACTTTAGTTATTACCTGAAACTCATTTGATCCTGAATCAGGCTCCTCTCCAAAGGTCACAAAGTTGGTATCATCGAGCAAACAGAAACAGCCGCCCTCAAGAAAGCGAGCGAGAACAAGAACACTCTTTTTGAACGCAAACTTACTCAATTGTACACGGCGGCAACGTAAGAATTGACTTTGCTGTATACTGAATCGATCAATTGACCTTGGTGTAGTTATGTTGATGAGGTCGGATCTGTCGACGACCTTGGTAAATACTCTGCACCACCCCTCTTGTGTCTTGTAGAGAGTCAAAAACCCGATTCTGCCGAAGGTGAAATCAGCATTGGTATGATTGCGATTACGCCAAGTACTGGTGACGTCATTTGGGATGAATTTCATGGTATGGACAATCGAGTAACCACCTGGAATTGCTGACATACAAAGCACCCAGACACCGTCATGCGCGCCGAGCTCGAGGTAGGTTTAACATAATTAGAATTTAAACACTACCAAATCGCTCTTTAGACAAGACTTGTCCACACAAGGCCTGCAGAATTGCTAGTTCCTGCCGAAGGTCTTACCAAAATGACTCAAAAGGTTTTGACACATTTTGCGAAGTGAGCGCTGTCTCATTTTTCGGATGGAGAATTTGTGCTGACGACACTTTTTACGATCTCCAGCGCTTCTCATGATCAACGAATGAGGACGGAGTATTTTAATTCTGCATTGAGCGGCTCGGAAGCTTTTGATTTTATCACAAACTTTTATACAACCAAAGCTACTGCCAGCGCCGAAGAGCTTAGCCCAGGTGAAATATAATGCTACAGCTATGTCCTGTGGACGTTCATGAGGTTGTTGCAGATAAACTTCTGGCTCTTGTCGCTGGCCTTCCTCAACTAGTTGCCGTATCTTTAGCCCACTCTATCAAGTATCTCTCAACATTCAGCATCGCAGACGCGCTTTTAGGTGTGAAGTTCTTCACAAAATTCACCGAGAGGAGTCATATGCTTCTCACCGGCAATACCATGGCTAACCTGTTCGTACTCGTCAATATAGTCACATAACAATGTCCCTGACGTGTACAACCACAGTGAAATATACCAGAACCAGACTGACTTCACTGCGCATGGTACATTGATGTCGATTTTGGATCACACATCCACGAAATTTGGGGCGCGGCTCTTGAAGAATTGGATTGGCAAGCCATTGACAAACAAGCTGTACGTACTTCCTGGGACATTGCAATCGCAACAGCTTACCGTTATTTGTCCAGGATCCTGAACCAGAGAATAGATGCTGTGGAGGAAATCAAGTCTAGCAAGTCACCACAACTAGTGGAGCTTTGCCGTATCTTGAAAAGACTCCCTGATCTTGCTAAGGGCCTGTGCCGCATTCAGTACGGGAAGGTAGGAGATGCATGTTTCAGACATATTTATTATAATCGTACTTCAGTGCACATGTCAAGAACTTGCATCGCTTCTTTCGGCTTTCGAAACCGTCGCCGATGCATTCCCGGAACAGTCAGGGGTGTTTAGTTCAAAACTCTTGAATGATATCTTTTCTTCCTTCCCGAACTTTCAAGCACCGATAAAAGCTTTACTGACTACAATTAACATCAAGAAAGCCAGCAGTGGCAGGAAAGATGAGTTGTGGACAGATCCGGAGCAATTTCCTGCCTTGGACGAATACAAGTTGGTCTGTATATTCCTTACCCTCTCTCTCATGCTCCTAATCCCTAGATTTGAAGCTAATCGAAACTGTCAAGTCGGAACTTGATGAGGAGTTGAAGTCCAGTAACAAGTTTTATTCACAAGTAAGGACGTTCACTAACTTGCGTGTTCAGTTCGTAGACTTGTCCGAAAACCATCCCTCGCGTGGACCACTGTCGCAGGCATTGAGGTGCGTCAACATGACTACAATGCATGTTGTGCTAAGTGTTCAATACAGTACTTGGTTGAAATTAAAAAGTCAGAAGATCGAACAGTGCCCACCAATTGGGTGGTGATGTCTGCGTAAGTGTCTTGATCGGCGAGACGTTCTACACTCATAAGATCAACAGAACCAAGTATCTGAGGCGTTATCACACCCCTGAGACCAAGAGGCTCATTGATGAATTATCTCGATATAAAGAAGCTCTCAATGCGGAAGCTAACAAGGCTTTTGCATCATTCCTCAGTTCCATCGCTTCAGACCATTACTCAATAATGCGAGATGTGGTCAATAAGTTGGCCGTAGCGGATTGCCTACTAAGTCTGGCACATGTGGCACACCAACAAGGGTACGTTCGACCAGAGTTCATCGAAGAGGATTCCCTAGAAATTGTGGAAGGACGACATCCAATGATCGAGGCATTACGGACGGATCCCTTCGTTCCGAACACGTTGTGTGTTGGAGGCGATTATCCCAGGAGCAGCGTCATTACGGGACCCAACATGGGTGGAAAAAGCTCTGCTGTGCGCATGGTTGCTCTCATCGCAATTATGGCCCAAATTGGATCATACGTACCTGCGAAAGCCGTTAGGCTTGGCCTGTTGGACGGGGTTTTTAGCAGGATGGGAGGTGCGTCAACCGTTTTCTGGTTTTCATCGCTGATTTCGATGCGTGAAGCGTCCGATGAGCTCGCTCGTGGACGGTCAACTTTCATGATAGAGATGGCACAGACAAGTGATATCCTGCAAAAGGCGACCCACAAAAGTCTAGTAATTCTTGACGAATTAGGAAGGGGTACATCCACTGCTGATGGGGTGGGTTCACAATGTTGATTCTACCAGATTTTCGTATGACAGCATTCATGTAGATGGCCATTGCAGGACGCTGTCCTTCATCATCTAGTGGAACGTGTGAAGTGCAAAACATTGTTCATCACACATTATCCGCTAGTAGCCACAGAGTTGGAAAGGAAATTCCCCGAGGAAGTTCAAAATTTGCACATGAGCTATACAACGGACATCCGAGTGAATGGAACTCGGGATGTGACATTTCTATATGAGCTCACCCCTGGCATCACTTTGGAGTCGTTTGGAGTCGAGTGCGGTCGTCTTGCAGGTCTTCCGGACGATATTCTTCGTATTGCATCAGAACGGTCTGAACTTTGCAGGACTGTCACTGAACAGCGCACACGACGCTCCAGGTTAGTGCATGCTTGTCATCTACCTCCTTTCAGCTCAACACTTTTACAGGACACGCAAACTAATGGCTGCCATTGTTCGCGCGCTTTCAACGCAAGATGCAATGAAGCTGGAAGAACTCCGAACTACAGTACGGCAATTTACGATTGAGTAGTAGGGACGCTCTTCTTTTTTTTCCGCTTAGCATCGGATGGAACACCTTCAGCTTCAACTTCCTCTGCCTTCCTTTTTGATGCTATCGAATTATGTTGTTTGCTGTGTTGAGCTTGTAAGGCTGAATCCACTTGAGAGCACAGCTTGTGGATAGCTAATGATGAACCGAACCGCTTCGAAGCGACGAGTCGTCCGTGCAGCGTGCGCCAAGCCCCTGAGTCCCACACGTTTTGACTACTGCTATCGACCTTGCTTGCCTGACGAATGCTAAGCATGACCAATTTGAAAAGGTCTTTGATTTGTGCGGCCGAGAGGGAAACTTGGTCGTCGCATGCTGAATCGATAAAGTGGAGAACATTTGTGTGGAGTTTCAGAATGAAAGATAAGATATCTTGTGAGTTACCCTATTAAATAAACATGGGAGGCCTATCAGTCTATTCTGAATATAACGATGAAAAAATATCCTCACCGCTGAGGTCGATAGAGTAAGAATTACGTTGAGCAGCTGGAAAGCCTGGCATTTCCTGTAAGCATTGATGGCTTTCGGAGACGTATCTAGTACGTCATCACGGAGGCGCCACCCTAATGCCGGATAACGAGTGATGAAATCTTTGAAAAATGTAATGTTCAACGAGGAAGCCTTGCGGGTCATGAAGTCTGATAGTGACTCCCTGTACAGCCGAAGAACAGATTTCTCGCAGTCGACGTTCGTTAATACTTTGCACATGAAGAGGCTGCAGTGACTGAGAGCCGCGAGGGCATCCGATGAGTGCGCCTTACGAGCCCTGGTATGCAGCTCGTCCAGTATAGTCTCTGCGTATTCTTGGTCCACTTCCTGGAGTGGATCTTTGAGCTTTGCGAGCCTATTGTTGAGGATACCACGGGCTTTGTCAGATAGCTGGCGCTCGTCCTTGCCACTTTTAGTTGTGAGTTCGATCAACGGCAACACTAAACGCAGGTTATGAGGACTCTGGGGCATCTTCCTCGTAAAAATGTCAACCAAGTCCAAGACTCTGTTCTTGAAGTGAGTAGCTTCTCGCTGTGCATTGACATCTGTGGGAGTCTAAGCTTATACGATCGTCGATGATGATGATTGCCATACTTTTACTTTGTTTGCCATCGCCAGACCTAGAACGGAAAACTTCTGCGAGGTGTTCATCAATGGCCATCATTTGCTCATCATCTACTAGTTCTTCCTCGGACTCTTCATCGGTATTCCCAATGGCAGCCTCGACGCCGTTTGCTTTGAGTGCGTCCTCAATTTTCATCCGAAGTTCGAGAGCAGCTTCGTCACCGTCATCTAAATCGGACTCGTTATCTTCGTCGGAACACTCAGCATCGTCATCGTCATCTTCGTCGGAACACTCAGCATCGTCATCGTCATCTTCATCTTCACTTGTTGCGCTCGCTGTCTCGTCTTCGTCATCGGCGACCAGATCGGCTGGGTTGCGGCGCTCCAATTGCTAGAGACAAAGTCAAATGATGTACAACTGATAGATAAGCAATAATGACTGACGACAACGATAAGATCTATTGTAGTTTCTGTGGCTGCGCTAGCGATACATGAGAATGTCCTGTTGGCTATCGCACGGAGGTAAGACGTGGACTTTTCAAGAAAACCAATGAGCACATCAACAAGCATGTCTATCGGTTTGATAGAGTTGGATTCTGGTTGTGAAATAGTGTGCGATTTTCTGCGATTTTTGGACTTCTTGTCGGTAGAAAACATGGTTGCGGCAGCAGAAATACAAGTCTGAATCACGACAGCTATCAGACTAATTCTGCATAATGTGGAAGAAACACTCGCCTCAAGTATCCCCGCATCAAGCTCATCATCGTCCAAATTGGCGCAGCGACGATGAAGCAGAGAGGCTGACAGGAGGAGCTCTACCCCTCTAGCTGCCTCTTTCATATCACCATCAACCTAATTGGAAGCAATAAATATAATAAAACGCGAGTTGGGAGCAACGAACCTGCCTAAGATGATCTATTGTCTTATAAGCTTGTTGGAGTAGCAGTTGCTCCTCCTGACTTGGCTCCGATAGACACGTGACGTGTTTGCTGTCCTTGTCCAGATGATTGATTGCATTGAAAACCTTCGATATCCACGATTCGTCGTCAACTATCCCCTCCTTTGGCGCCTTGTCACCTAATCACATTGAGTCAGGATCATTTAGTAATTGCCAATCTCATCTCGGACCTTTCTGTGATGTGGTAGGTGGTATCAAATCAGCAAGGCAACCAAGAAGTTTACCGCGACAAATCCGCCGGAAATCCTCAGAAGGAAGACTAGAGGGGGTGACATGGAGCTGCAATGGTGTCAACTTTGACTGTCTCATAAGTCAGAAAGCCAATACGAACCGCAGCAAGAAATCCCTTGGCAGACTTTCTCTTGACCAAGTATAACCCTTGCACAGCGAACCAATTGAGGATGAGCTGAATCCAATCTTCACGTTTTGGAATGGCACCGTTGCGAACGAGGGCCGTGAACTGGTCTGCAACCCAAATTTTTTTAGCTTCGTCTGCCACAGTGTCGCTGTAGTTTTGTTATGAGAAGCCTTAAGAGACTACGGAACTACACATACCCGCTAGACTCATCCATTTGTTCGAGTAGACTTTGGACATACTTCATAATACCATCGCTGTCCATCCTCGACAATATTGATTCTACGGTCTTCGTTTTGGTCAGTTTATCAAACTGTTGGCTCCCATGAATCCCAGTTAACTGTAGGATCAATGTGTAACCAAGCTCGGGTTTCTGCTGAACAAAGTCTTGGATATCTTTGACCTAGTGTAGCATCAGTCATGTGCGAATGAGTAAAAAGACAAGAGCTAGCGTACCACATCTAGTGATATTTTGTGAAGGTGACGGTCTTTGTGAGAAAGATGATTGATCCAAGACCGCATGAAATTTTTCGTGAAAAGCATAGGAAGATCGGTACCGTTTACATGGCGTAAAGCTTTTTTGAAGACAAGGAACCCCCAGAACTTCCGTTCAGGAGAAGATGACGCCCCGAACAATGTCTCTGCAAAGGGCATCAATTGAAGTTGAGAAACTGTAATGTAAAACATACCGTCGACTACTACTCTGAAGAACTCTTGAAATAATGCATTCCGGCGACGTTCTGGCTCGCCCTCAGGGAGAAAGCTGTCAAAAATGATATTCCATACATAATGCAACTGAGCTTTCCATGTCCCCGTATTATTCTGTTGCGACTCATCGCCGCCAGGGGTTTCCTAAGCAGACGGGAAATATCAATATTGGCATCTTACGTTGAACATGTAACTTCAAACCTTCAATATACGCCCAAGGGACGAAAAGTTAGCGGGAGCTAAAATGGCCGAATCTTTGAACATCGGCGCTAGAGTACTTTTCCAGTCATGCTCGGGCATCGCAGGTTGTAATTTTAACGTTATGGCAACCGTTTCTGGTGTCCAAATGTTCTTTTCACGCTCGTATACAACTTCAAGTGTAGAAGCTAGAGCTTCCTCTTTCCAAGAAACGGAAGAGTTTATAACAGCATCAATAGCCTGCCCGATAATCCACCAGGTACATTCTCGTAGCCAGGACTTCTTCTCAGCGAGGACGAGAAGATGGTTGACAAGCTCCTTGTAACTTTCAAGACTCGACGAATTTGTGGCAGACGAAGGAGATGTTGACAGCGGGGTCTGCCGTACAAGGAGTCCAGAGTGAATGACAGTGGCAAGTCCAAAGAGACGAGCAAATAGGACATCGCGTTCCTCTTGACCAGTCATGGACCCCTGAGTCTTCGATCCATCAACGATAATTGAGATGACTTGAGCAGACGTGACAGTGTCCAGCCGAGAAAGTAACTAATAGATGTGTCAAGTCGCAATATAGTCCTCGAAGGGGGGTTCATACCTCGGTGAGGGCAACGCTGAAGCCGAGCCGACTACTTTCCCGAGGACTCGCAAGTCCTCGTATAAGTCGTCGTATAGAGTACGCGACATCATGCGCATTCAAGACATCCAGGCCATCCGTTGAACCAACATTTTCATCATCATCCTCGGAGCCTGGCGAAACCTCAGGCTTGGGAATGTGTTGTCCCTGAAACTTTTCAAGGGAATTAACAAGCTTGACTGTTGCACCGATACGTTCTTTTTTCGATGCTGATGATAAATTCCAGAATAGGGAAAGAGTAGTGGCCATCGTCGTGCATAGATTCCATTCCAAAATTTCCAAAATCGAAAACTGAAGTGACAGATTGAGTTGTTGTGACATGTTTAAATCCAACGGCCTCGGCAAACAAAGCAAAACAACAAGCAACTTCCTCGCCTCCGAATCTAAGTAAGACCTCGTGCACATGAATGGCTGCACAAGTTAATTGTCACCTGTAAAATATTATAGTTCTAAGATTACGTAGGCAAATTTACTACTCCAATGTCTAGTCGAAATGCATCCAGTGCCCCTTTTCACCTATTCTACACTTTGGGCAGTCTGCACGTGGCCCCATCGTAAAGCGCTGCTTTCTCCCCGAAGTTGACTTGGGTCCTGGAGATTGGCTTATTGGAGGTGATGATGGAATTGGCATTTCAGATGATGTAGTCTGGAAAGAGTCATGGCTTTGAGTTGGTCCCTGCGATTCTTGCTGGCCGTCTGATATACCAGGCTGCACATACACCGAAGAAGCCATGGTCACGGTCATGCTTGGTGTTAACGGCTGTCCACCTGCCGGTCCCACAATGATTTGAGATAGGTGTTGGGGAGGACTCGTGTACGTTTGTGACTGTGTGGTTGTAGAGTGTGCTCGGGATGGCTGTAGCAGCCGTGGTGGCGAAAAGACAAACATCGAGGAGTAAGATTTTGAAGCTTCATCTGGGTCGAGTGCCTGGGTGTAGTGAGCAATCGAATGATACTCATTCACAAGCAATATGAAGTTCACACGTCACTTACCATGTTCTCATCCTGTATATCGCCACTTGGCGATGGAACAGGCTCGACGTTACTTGGGCATCCAATTGAGAGGTCGCTAGCTTGCCTCACCCAATCTTCTGGGCTTGGTTGATGATGATTGCTCGAGCTTTGGTTGGAAGAAAAGATAATGGAGGATGCTCGTCTACTCAGATACGTATCCTGTAAAGCAAGTGATGAACGTTTCTGTTCGTACAGCAAACCACTTGTAAGCTGTTCTATATCGTGAACAGTTGAGGTTACTCACAGGCTGGCGTTCTTGGCTTGGAGACCCAGGAGAGCGCGACCTCTTGAGTGAATAGTTGAAGGAACGTGCCATCCTGGTGGATGGCGAGTGAGTGTCGACTTCCATCATCTTCAAGCTATTCAATTAATCCTTGATCAAAGGGGCCGCGGCCAGAAAAATGTTTGTGAATAAGAAAAAGACAGCAAGATCCGCCTTTAAGCTAGAATCAGCATCACAAAACAGAGCTAAGCAGAGCCGGCGACTCGGAGTTAAGGCTAGTACAAATTCCGAACATGATCATAGTACTTTGTTCAGAGTTCAACAAATTGCGACAAGGACTACAAAGCACAGGGTATGTACAATTTGTGAGATATGCATAGCATCTACCGAGTACAATGGCTAGGATCTAGAAACAAGTACAACAATTTCGTAAAAGCAAGCGAGTGATCCAAATTTATTCCTAACTTCCTTAACCTTGCATGTTCAGCCCACCACGAGGCAGTCTAGGCTCGCCCTCAACGTAAAGCTCCCCAGTCTCCTCTCTCAACATGTCGTTGAGCCAAGCGCCATGAGGCTGGATCTTCACACCGCGATTGTACATTACGGCGAGGTACAACCAAGCAGCAGCGTTTCCGACAGTGCCAACTTCGTCAGAGACGTGTGTGCGCGCATACTCACTCATCTCCGAGTATAACTTCTCGTCAGTATACAAATTGAAGAGGTATTTGGCAACCTCGTTGTTATCGCCAACTTCTGTGAGGTAACCCGACTTCCCATGTACGATTTGAAGAGGAATACCGCCAGTGCGGGAAGCCACGACAGGTATACCAGCATGCAGGGCTTCGGAAACTTTGACCTCAAAGCCCTCGCGAAGAGAAAGCTGAAGGGCAATCTTGGCGTTAGCCATCAGAGCATCGAGAACTGTGCAGGATAAAAATTAGTCCTTGGGCAGCTTCGAACGTATGAGGATTACACACGTTGGTCACTCGGGGGCAACCTCATCACAACGATGTCCGACTGGTACATCTTGTAGTCAGGCGAGCTGACAAGGTTCATGACTTGGTCGTAAATGATGCTGGCATCAGGATCATCGACAGCACCGTGGCCACAAATCAATAGCTGGGGCACCTCCGCTTCGGTGACCCTTCCAGACTTCTTGAGCATGGCGCGGAAGCGAGCATAAGAGTCGATGACATTTGGAATACCCTTTGATGGGTCGAAGCGGGCAATTTGGACGACATAGTCTCGCTGAGGCCATTTGAGCTCGGCCATCTTCTCCTTCACACAGAGATTCCGGAATTCGCCCATGTAGAACTGGCTATCCCATGGGTGGAGGTCCTTGTTTAACCCATCGAGCCTTGCAAACAAACACATCAACAAATGGACTAATGAACTTGAACTTAACTCACCAGTCAGTGGCTGCACCCAGTAATGCGAGCTTCTCGACAGGAACATCACTAGGGACGAACTTGCTGACTGGATGGCTGATAAAGAGATCTGCTAGTTGAATGTTGTTCCAAAGGTATTTCCAGACTTCTTCCTGAGGAGATCCCTTCACATGCACGAGATCGCTGCGAATCTCGATGTGCGATCGATAGACGATGGGTAGCTCGGGTCTGACTTTTTTAATGAGGGGAATGAGACCAGGCATCTGAGGGTCGTCTGAAGGGTAAGTGGTAAGCGGTCAATAGGGCCTTGGAATGAGAATAAGAGCTCACCGATGAAAGCAATGTCAACGCCGCCAGGGGCGAGGGGCCCGCCCTCCGCAGTCCATCTAAGTCCATTTTTAAGGATCCATGCATCGAATTGATCTTTCGCCTCCTGGGTGAGGCGAAGGTCTGGAGCAGCAACACCTTGCAAGATGTTGTGGTTGTTTTTCGTAGTGCGGAATACGCTCGGCGATGGGTTCGGCACGTACCTAGCAGTCGTCAAGCGTCAGTTTCCAGGTACAAGAGAAATATAATTATGGGGTGCGGAGAATGCTACGTACCATGCAACGTCAACATCCAGGGCAGTAAGGAACCTGATGAGGGCATGTCGCATCTGTCATGGGCATGAGTAAAACTATACCGGAAGTCGTACAATTTACGCACCAAAGCTACTCCACCTACAAGCGCCAGGAAAAACCACGAGATTATGATCCGATATAGGTCAATTGACGATAAGTTACTCACCCCCTTGAGGTGTGGACGAGAAGAAACCGATCTTGACCTTTTTCTCTCGCAATTCGTCCGCGAGTTTGTTGACGGCATTCCAGGTACCTGGTCCAACAGTTTTCCTGTAAACGTCAAGATCATCTATCAGATGGATCTTTCCGGCCGCATCGACAGTAACTTGATTACGGGGACCGATGGTGAGGCGAGGGTTGTTGTTGGGGCCGTAGTACATGAGACATTTTCTTGCAGCGGAATCAGCTTGCTCATCAAGAGTACGCGGGATCGGAAGTTTCGTGGCGACACCTGACTGGAGGTTGCTGCCTTGATCCAAAAGTGGGGACGGATCAACATAGACTGTGGGGGTCTCAGCACCGGAGGGAACATATGAACCGGTGGTTGAGGAGATGCGATGCTTGATGTTTGGGCGTGTCAGTGAATCAGTGTGGAATGGCTTGATATTGAAGACGATCGGAACAATATCAGCCTCAAGCCACAGATGGGTGCAAAGATTGGGACACTGGACGAATACGTAAGCATCGATAGCAAACGAGATAGAGTGGATACTCGCCTCTTTCAAAAGACCGAGGGTAACACCGGCGCCAAGGAACTTGCACAAGTGCTCCTGAGAGAACTTTTTGATGGTTTGAAGAACGTGGTTCGCAATGTCAGATGCTGACTTGGTGGGATCGTTGGAGGTATAAGGCACGATGGCCGATGCGAAATCGGTGTTGTAGACGGAGTCGTGTATGGAAATCGCGACCTCAAAACCTTGTCCACCATTCACAAGAGCACCAGCAATACCTGCCCACATAGGCTTATAACATGCGATCAACCCATCAGCATGACGCACTGAGAGAATGATCGATCAAACATACAGTGAGGGAGGAGTAGGCATGGACAGCAGGCCTGCCTGCAGCGTCAACGCTAGAAAGCCTGCGCTTGACATGACTAGAGCCTTTGGATTCAAAATCAGTAGAAGGAGACATGGTAAGCGAGGTTGAAACTAGAAGCAAACGCAGCGCAGTATTTAAGCAAAATGGGAATCAGATTGGCGCTGGTAGTGGGGAAAGGACTAATCTTGGTTGAGGATTTTGTGCACCACAAGCGTAAGAAACTCACGCCTAAGACCCTGAGTGCCAAGCAAGAACAATGCGACCTAAACTGGATCTGTTTGAAAAGGGAAATATAGGAGTTAATGAGGGTCTCAAGGTGTCAGTGAGCGGTTCAAAATTGAAGCGAACATCATTGTACATACATACAAAACGTTTCATCGAAGTTGAACAAGCGAAGTTGATCTAATCAAAGAATTACTGTCCCTGGAATAAGTACAGGGTCTTCGGGGTCTTAACCCGTTAATCGTGTCAATATCAGTCACGATTTTGTCAAGTACATACATGACCTGCCCAGACTGTGGGGGAACTTTTGTCTGGGACGACGACGTCTGCTCATCCATCTGCGTAAAATGTGGTACATTGTCTAATTCTGCTCAGTATGTCCTTGCCTCTCATACAGAATCTCATGACTCTTCCGGGCGCCAGTTTCAACCTAGCTCATGGCTTTCCTCTGCGGCTCCCCTCAAAAATATTCACAAGCAAGGATGGAATCTCGCTGGGCAGCAGAAAGGAGCGCGTGAAAGAGGCAACGCTGTGAGTTTATTTCTTCTTTTCTTTCCTGGGAAATTATGTACTCACCGCACGTCGTGTCAGATCGCCATGAGCATTTTCATCACTTCCGTCCTGACCAAGTTGAAAAACCCCGGTCTATCCCCACGTGCAGAAGCCATCTTCACACAAGCTATGACAAAAGGCAAATACAGGTGGGGACGCAAGGCAAAGCTGGCTGCCGGTGCATCCATGGCTATTGCCCTACGTGAAGCACACAAGTCAGATTCCCTCCGTGACATTGCCTTTTTTCTTGATGTTTCACCGCTATCTCTGTCGCGCGCATTCGTAACCGTGGTATCTCTTCTAGATTTTGACCTAAGTTCCTCAGACCCAGCTGTACATCTTCCCATACTCCTGTCTCATCTTCACTCCCTATTACATCCTGAGTCTTTCACTTCTCACCTACCTCCAGATCTCGTTACCATCCTCACACCGTTGTCGTCTCATGCGGTATTGCGTACTGCTACGTCCCTATCGGCTATCATAAGCCGAGAGGCTTGCGCTATACCCGTACTACAGTCTCCCACCCCTCCTATCGCTTGTGCGATGCTCATTCTCGCACTTGAAGCGGAAACACGCAGCCCCCTGCCACACCTAAGTGAGCTGGCTAATGCGCTCGCGTCGCGCTTTGGCTTTGCACGCGGTGTAGTTACATCGCGTTACAAAGCATCCTATGATTTAATCGAGGAATGGATCCGAGAAGTCCCTTGGCTAGATCAATTCGTATATAAGGGAAAGGGCCGCGGTGCTTCTGCCCGGTCGAAGATTCCGAAGCGCTCTATTGTTGCGAAGGGGATCAAAGATGTCATTCAATTTCAAGAAGAGATATGGACCAAGAAAATGTCCGCGCTTGGAAAGACCAGTATCATAATTGAGGCGGATCCGGCAGACGAAGACGGCAAGAATGATGAGGATGCATTTTTGTTGGAGACATCTTCAATCACTGAGCTTCCTGAGCTTCGACATCAACAGCCACGCAAGAAACGAAAAACAAAAGATCATAGCGTCGAGGATGCATATAATTTCCTGCTCAATCCTTTGTCCGCGAAATCGTATACTCTGTCGAATCCTATGATATCCGAGGACCCGGCCGTTTCAACAACGCGTTCTGATACTTCCTCATCTATCTTAACACCGCCAACTGTTCCATTTACAACGCATCTCCTCAGTACTTCGTCGTACGATTCGAAGCATCCTCCTTCTCGTCTCCAGCTACTGGCTCTCAGCCGAGGTGGGGGGTCTGCGGAGTACATTCGAGACGATGAGCTATTCGCAGAGGGTGAATTAGAAGATGTTCTTCGAAATAGCGAGGAACAAGAGGCCTTGAAGCCACTATTCAGACTCCAATGGCAAGAAGATGATGACACAGTCGCACACCACACAGATTGTGGACCACAAACCGCCAGAATGGAGGTGAGTCGGGGTTCGGGACGGATCGATATGGCAGCTCTGGCACATATCCTAAGCGGGGAGGTCGTTGATGACGAGGAATGTGAGGTCGAAAGCGGATCATCGGCGCCGGCGACGCCGAGACACATTCAATCAGATACTGCCGAGGAGGTAAGCGCTTGGCGGCCCCTGTCGCCCGGGAATGCTTTTACGAGGCGTTGCACAAGTATGGATAGGTACGAAGAGGAGTACTGATATGTCTGAGGGTTGGACCCGAGGCACCCTTGCTCCAGCACTTTGACTGTCATGTAAGTATCCATGCGAATATATCGTGCTTAGAATGGTTATTGAACTTGCCTTTTGTTTGAGAGCAAGGTTTTTTTTTTTCATTTGGTTCGTATCTAGCCTGCGCGATATGGCGAATATCACGCCTCCCTAGTGATGTGGATAGCTGGGCCCGATAATCAGATGTTGGAGTGGTGCCTCCCATATGAGCATTTCATCGGGCAACTATTACAGGTATCCAAGGATCAAATCAAGAGCTTATTGTAATCGGCCTAACCATAACTTGAAAGTAATTTGGAATACATCGTCCTCGTGGCCTGTCAAGGTCTTCTCTTCATAATCAGCAATGTGTAATTGACGAACACAAATATTTGTTTTAACAACGCTAAAAATATCACACTCGTAGGCCAGGATCAAACCCCTTTGGAAAGACCTGTCGGACATTGATATTAATCCGAGTTGTCCGCATGTATGATTCATATGATGTCCAACTAGAGAATTCTTCGCCATCCAATTTTAGGGAGAAGTGTTCGGGTAGAGTATCCTCCAAGATACGGGGGACGCCTGGCAGATTTGGATCAGATCTAATGGAAGCTCACGAAAGGCTCAGACAAACCATGATAGGCTCGTCTACAAGCAGGTCCTGACATTATCACAACATCACCCGAGCGAAGAATAATTGCCGTTGGCTCCACATCTCTGGTGAGACCGCCGATGAGGAAGATAGCGGCGTTGCCCAGCCTGTCGCAAAATCGCTACATCAAAATTATCAATCAAGATAGGCTTTGATAACTGACGATATCGAAACTAAAGGTGACGTAGCACAAACTTCTGAGCGATCTACGTGTGCCATGAGAGTGTCCTGCAAGAAGCATTAAGACACTCCTAGTTTATTTCGGGCACATATCATACCTTGATTTGATAGTAATTGACGATGCCAGCGTCAGGTTCTACAGGTGTCGCGGTTAGTCAGGCGAAATCGAGAACTCGAAAATTCCTACCATATGTCTCATGCCAACTTCTCCAATGTTCATCACCCCATCCTTCCTCGTCCGATTGACCAAATACTTCTTTCCAGTTAACACTGGAGACAGCCCGCTTGCATATGGCCCCAAGTTCACTGTCAACACGACCCTTGCCCTTGGTGAAGTCGTACTGCTTACTACCCCAATGATATGACCATCCGATATTTGCCCAGCGCAACTTTGACATAAGTGCAGTAGGTGAGGCTGGTGAAACAGTAGGGGACGACGCGGGCGGAGGTTTCGGTGAACGCAACATCAACTGGAAGTTTGCGGGATCAGCCGGTATATTAGAGACCAATTGCCTTGGTCCAGAGTCTGCGTATTTTGTGCCTGACAACTCTGGAGTACATGCTCGTGTTCTGACCAAAGGTGCATCTGGACTAAGATGTGCATTCCATAATCCTTCCTCGGGCAGGATATAATGAGCATCAAGGTTTGTCTCATTGGGCTGTCGTGCATGGTCCCGAAGAGCCCATCGCACTAGTCGTCGCTGATCCTGCGGGGAAGCAAACGATGGAAGTATAACAAGACCTGATAAAGGGTTATTGATTTCACCTGTATGGTATCTCCTCTTGCATACCTGGGACGCGGGGAACTGCAAATGCTTTACCGACGCCAGAAGATGTCGATCCATCCGTATCAAGGAGTTTGATCTCAATACCGTTGCAATAGAAACTTTGACCACTGGCTAGTGTCTCAGCATCACAAGTGGCTGATGTTAAATCCAAGACGTGACTAAGATCGGGAGGGGGGAAATGTGCTTTGTATTTTTTCTCCGCTGCTCGAAATGGGGTCCATTCAGCATCTAAGTCTTTATTTCTATTCTTTGTTGTCTTCAAGTACTGTCGCCTGGCCTTCTTATAAGCTGCACTGGAGGGGTCGTAGATGTCCATGATCAAGATTTAGATTCCTGCTACAAACAAGAGCAAAGAATGTTTTCTGAAGCGATCTGCCGAACGACATACGTTAGTGTCATTCCACGAATTTTATGGTCACCCATTAATCTAGCTAGAACTCTTCAACTTTACTCTTAACGTCCATGTCAGTATGGCTACCGCGCTCCCAGAAAGCTGCTTTTGTGCGGTGTTATAGCCGTCAACTCATCGAAGCACGAACCACTCGTTACATTTCTCTGGGCCCACGAACTCACCTTGTGTCGCCGCGCTCCCCTACTTATGCTCTTATCTCGCGCCGCACCCAGAGCACATCGACTTCGACTTCTTCGTCTGCTCCCGCAAGCCGTGATGCTACAAGTAAAATCGTCACCGACGATTCATCCACTCTTGAACCAAAGGCCACGCCCCCTGCACCTAAGGATTCTGCCTCTGACGCACCGTTCATGACTCGAGCTTGGAAAAAAGTGAAACACGAAGCAGCGCACTATTGGCATGGCTCGAAGCTACTTGTTTCGGAAGTCAGGATTTCTGCCAGACTTCAGTGGAAGATTCTTCATGGAGAGAGCTTGACACGAAGAGAACGGCGACAGGCGAGCATATTATCTCACAATGCTAACAGCCAAGCTTATGGTAATCGATATTTAGCTAAAGCGTACGACCCAGGACTTGCTTCGACTCGTACCCTTCGCTGTTTTCATCATTGTGCCGTTCATGGAGCTCCTACTTCCTGTCGCTCTGAAACTGTTCCCTAATATGCTTCCCTCGACTTTTGAAGACAAATTTGCTGCTGTAAGGGATTGTAACATATTTTCTCTTTTTGTTTGGCTAATATACAAGTAGGAAGAAAAACAACGGAAGCTCCTTCGGGTGAGACTCGAAATGGCAAAGTTCCTCCAGGAAACGTTGCGAGAGTCTGGCTTAAAGGCAAATGCCCACATAGTAGGCTCGGATGCCTTTGAAGAGTTTTTCAGGAGGGTTCGTTCCACTGGGGAGTCACCCTCTGCAACGGATATTATCAATGTTGCTAAGCTCTTTGACGATGACCTTACTCTTGATAACTTGTCTCGGCCGCAACTTGTTTCAATGTGTCGGTACATGGGTGTCAATGCATTCGGCACGGACAATTTCCTTCGGGGTGCCATTCGCTCGCGTCTCATGAACCTTCGTCGAGACGATCAAGTCATTTATTCTGAAGGTGTCGATGAGTTGTCGACCTCGGAGTTGCAAGCCGCATGTCAATCGCGTGGTATTCGTACCACTGGCGTTTCTCCTGCACGGCTTCGGGACGAGTTGACTACATGGATTCAATTGCATCTTCATAATCGTGTTTCTGGTGTACTATTGATTCTCGGACGAGCCTTTCATTTCGACCGCAAGCCTGGTGAAGATGAAGATGGCAAAACAGCTGTAATTAAGAGTCTTGAAAGTGTCCTTAGTGGATTGCCAGACAACTTGGTTCGTACTCTCTTTCCACTCTTCTCTTCACCATTGACACTGGTCGTTCTCAGCTAAACGAGGCTGAACTAGAGGTTGACTCGGAGAGCGCTAGCTACAAACAGAAGCTCGAAGTTTTACAACAACAAGAGGAGCTCATCGAAGATGAAGAGGAGCAAGAGCAAAAGGAAGAAGATGCGCGCCGCGCCAAGCGTGAGGCTGATGAGTCAGAAGCACGCACTGCACAGTCTCTTTTGCCTGACACTGAGGTGACTTTGACCTGTAAACCCTCGCTTCTATGTTTTAATTTTCTTGGTGCAGCTTCATCCGGAACGGTTCGAAGAAGAGAACGCTCGCATGACCACCGAACAACTGAAGGAGCTTGGCGAAGCGTTGTCAATTTTGTCGGCAAAATCTAGCGTCTTAAAAGAACGCGATGAGCTTCGCGCCCTCATGGAAGAGAACCTTCAGGCGGAAGAGGTATTACTTTGAATGTTGTCGCAATTTCCATACTAATTATTCCACTCAGGATCCCAAGTCACCTTCAGGGGCGCTGACAAAACGTATCCGGACAATGCTCACAAAAATCGACACTCAGTTGCAAGAATACGATTCACGTGTTGGTAATTCCTTGCAGATGTTCTCTGCAGATCCGCAAGGACGCATACCTGTGAAGGATCTAGAGAAAGCACTCGCTGTGATCAAGCACAAGCCCGACGACGTAGTCGGACAAGCGGTGATCCAAAAGTTGGATGTTGACAAAGACGGGTTTGTGGAGCTGGAGCACGTGCTTGGTCTTGTAAAGGAAGAGGGTCTTGGTGAGCAACCTGATCATTCAATGGGGACGTGATCTGATCATGAGGCTAGGTATCGAGATCGATGATGAGGCCCAAACGTTAATAGGTCAGGGCAAAGAAATCAAGGACTCGAGACCGAGGAAGGAGGACATTGTCCAGGAATAAGGCTGATTCAGACAATTTACACATAGACTAGAGCACAATTCTATTATCTATACGTACCATAACCACTCAGTACTGAGGCTTCGGCCAGCAAATGCGAATGAAACGTGTGGATCGCTCTGGAATGTCGTCATCATGCAAGTGCTTGCGGTCATCGTGTTTGTACAACATATCACTAACGACTTGTAAATATTACTCGTCCAATGGAAATGAAAGCATTGTTGCCGCACGAAGATATGACGACCCGGGAACCAAGATATGTGATGTGTGATGATCGTGAAGGGTATCGGATGGTACCGAAACTTGAGTACGCATAAGTACTAGAGGTGTGGATAACTGGAAAGCAGCCCTGCATGAAGATAATGTGCGAGAGGGTAGTTTTTATCATGCGGTTGTTGCGGGGGGAGTTGTTGACTTTGTCTCTTTTGCAACATCACTGTCTTCAACTTTTTCAGAGATGTAATCTTCCTCCTCATCACCATCGGATAGTTCAGCCCACCACCGACCAGCCTGAAGGATCAGGACACCTGTGAGCGCTACGCTGCAAACAAGGTGGTTTGATGCGAGGTCAAGAGTAGGTGTTCTTAGTAAACGTGGAAAAGCTTCCTTCACATGGTAGGGCGGAATCGTCGTGAATTTATCCATGAGATCTGGGATGAATGTCTTTAGTATCGTGATCCATGGTTTTATGATCCGACTGACTGGGAATGACGGCGTACGCATACATGATGGCGGCAACGCCGTAGAGGACTAGGAAATAGAATGAATCATGAACGTTTGATGGAGAACTTGAAAGAAACACATACATATGCTTCCTCCGTCAAACATCAAGTTGCCCGCTTCCAAATCATTGAAACTCCAAAAGATGGTCGTTCCGCCAAGTATGATGATGGCAAAGAGAACATAGAGAATTTGCACGGGACCTTTGGTCAGTATCGAGTAGTAAAGAGCCGCTGTCCACAGATGCTCGTCAGTTACCGGTGACTTCCAGAGAGTCAGAGAGTCAGCGATCCAATGAGTGAAGAGTGAACCTGAAAGGCAGGCGTTAGCATAACACGTCGACGCCGAGGAAGTCGTGAAAAAAATAAACGGACCGAGTAAGAAGGAGGTTATGCAAACGACAATACCAGCTCGTACACCCATCACTGTGTATTTGCGCAGCGATGCTTGAAAGAAACTGGTGGTGATGAATTTTTGTCAAAGGACTGTCTAAGCTGTGGACAGTCGCTTTGAATATTTGGTAATTGTAAGTTTGACCCGATCTTGGGGCGACTGCGTCGGAAGCAATTGAGCGTCACCCGATCCGCCATGTCTGGACTTGGTTCTCTCCAGTACGGTAGTATTGACTTTCGTTGAGGCTCATGCTGCTCGCCGATGCTCTCCTTATCCATCTGAATCAGTCATGAAAGCATGTAGCCCTCTGCGTCGACTCGAATATGAGTGATCTCACCGCGAGTCTCGCAGCCCGCCTGCGCCAAATTTCCAAACGCCATGGCCCTGTTGATATGGCTGCAACCGTCGGTCTTAACTTTCGATCTTTCAGTAAGTTGATACCGTGACTACTCTTCCAATGGACCACAGTGTCAACTTATCTTGTATCTAGTCGAGTAACCGACCCATCATTACTAATTCCAGTCTAGACACCTGCCATGGTCACCAGAATAGATCATGATATCATCAGTACCTATCATATTTCTTTGGTCGCTCTGTTGATATCTACAAGGAATGACGCAAACCATCTATTTTATCTCGCTCATCCTCGCGGGGGTGCAGGCTGTGGAGTTTAGCCAACAAGAGGATTATTCCTGGAGTAGATTGGATCGGCTGTGGGAGATATAGTGGAGTGCTGATTGAGGCGTTTATCAGGCCATCATCACCCCACGGGCCGCGGTCTCTTTGTCTTGTACTATTGCGGACATTGTGAAAGCACTAGGCAAGCTTCTGCCACTATCATCGGTTCTTCACTAACCCCACAAAAGTCACAAGACCGACCTTGATATAAATGGTTCCAGCCAGTGTAGTGCGAAGCAGGTGATGCTAGAACAATCGTAAGCTCAATTGTTGGATCGGCCCTTAGTTGTTCCATCGTATATTTTGGAGTACTGAAAAGTTCGGGGTTGTATGCCGAACGGGGGAGATATCGGACCAGCCTCTTCATTGATGACCAAACGATACTGCATACCTGTAGATTCATTCAAACTTTCTGCGACATCTTTCGTCGTCAGCTGCATCTCTCGGAACCACTTCAGGCTTTGGTACAAGTAGCCCCTATCGTGCACTTGATGACGTAAGCGATGTTGATGCCAGTTCAAGTTTCACTGACTTGGCCTTGTTCTTCTTCATCGTCTTCCTTCAAGTCTTCCAATGTTTCATTGACAACTGCGAATTTTATTTTCGTGATAGCCAATGAAACTCGATAGCACCTTCAATGCCTTCGACGACGCCTCGAGGTAGAGCTCTCTTCAGAAGGGGAGTCTATGGGCCCCATATTTCCTCAACTATGAGGCCTTCACCGAGCCACTCATCCCCGCATCGAGAAGGTAACCAAAAATTACCTTACAAGGCAAAAAACGAAAAGTGTTGAAACACAATCGAACCTTCTTCCGCCTCTTTTACCTTTCCGTCTAACCGAGTGGCTCGTCCCTTATGCTCAGACCATCGCACACGATTGCCTCGCACTTTTTGCCTTTAAAGGCAGAAACGCGCGCCACAGGAAAGCAATCGTACTCGATGTCCATAGCGCACCTGGTGCTTTAAAAGAACTCGGCAAGATGTGTGGATTTGACACAACGCACTCGCTATTCATTTACTCCAAGGATTTAATTCCACTCCTCAGATCATTCATAACCCCTTCTATCATATTACACACAATCACAGTATGCCTGCTGTAGGATGCAACATGGTACGCTTCCAGCCTACCTCGCATCCTACGCCTTGTACTCATCACATTTTATCTACAGACACCCGTTAACTGCCCTATCTGCTACAAGGCCATAAGCCGCAAGGCGGACCTTCCTAGACACATGCGTACGCACGATGAACGCAAGGAGGCTCTGTACGTGCTCGTATCTTATCACTATCCCAGATGGTTCCTGACCTATTTACTATCTTGATTAGGATGCACGCATGCCCATCCCCTAACTGCAGTTACAAGACCCTTCAGAAGTCAAATCTGCAGACACACATCAGGACACATACTCGTGAACGTTCGAAGACATGCCCTCACCCTGGGTGCGCGTTTGCCACTACCGATCCAGGTAGCTTGACGCGTCACCGCAAGCAACTACACGGCTATGAGCCCAAAGCACGTCGAAACTCCAGTGGAAAAGCTGCCCGACGGACCGCCGCCGCTCCCTACCCCTCTACTCAGTTTATGAAGCCAGAGACAGATATTCCTGCATCATTTGATTTCAATTACTCAACATTTCCCGAGCTTGCAGGGCTGGTTCCCTGCAATACACTCTCACCTGTTGGTTCCAGCGACTCTGGCATCTCCCAATTCTCGAATGAGCACACTGAATTTCCCTGGGAGCGACTCTTTTCCGATCCTCCTACCAATCCGGAGGGCTTCGCCTCTGTCTACGAACAGCCTTCTCAGCTCCCCATTACCTCCAGCTACTTCCAGCCTCCGACTGTCCCCGCCGATGTCTCCGCTTTCCAGATGCCACAATTCGACCCAGAGCTATTCACCAACTTCCAGCAACCCGTTCCTGATGTCGACTTTCAGTTCCAGCCCAGCTCAGGGGACTGTTCGAACAACTCCCTACCAACTGAACTAGACGAGTTTTTGGAGAAATATGGCTCGGGGTACTTTGAAGGCCTCTGCGAGTACCCAGACAATACGACGTATTCGATGGCCCAGCCCTCGTTCACGAACGACTACGTGTGCTGAAAACTTTCATCCCATTTCATATTACTTATGGACCATTATCATCACATTTGGAACCCGGCATTACTATCATTGACATCACATTCGGAACTCGGCATTATCATTATTGTTTCTTCATATCACACTACTTGCATCTTTCATACATATCTTCATCTGCACTCTTAGACCTTTGTATACTAGTGGAATGAGAATGAGATCGATGTGTTAATCAAGAGTGAATATCTGAGAGACGAGAAAATCGAAATCTAAGAGAAAATAGGCCGAGACGGGTTTTGCTCGGTGTCTACGAAACTCGGAGCTCTGTTTGAAGCTCGGAGTACCCGAAGGTCCTAGGTTTGAACAGGTTGAAGCCTTCAAGAAATCTCAAAAGACATCACACGAAAATAGAAAAAAAGGCCACCCGCCCTCTGTCTATTTTACCGCTCTGAAAATCGCTTACCAGCCATTGACCAATCGACCCAAAGTGGTAACGACGGGAAATGCCCAGCTGGGTACTAGACTCTTGTTTTAGGGTTACTCATCCGATCATCGGTTCCGCTCAATAGTAGGGTCACCATGACGGTCATCCCTCAACGCCAAAAGGCCTAGGCAGTGATAATCAATGCTAAGGAACTCAGGTGAGCAACTGGCTGATACAGCGGTTTACTCTGAGCTCCACACATTGTAACTGTTCGATTACTCGCAGCTTTGCCACGTAGGCTCCTTCTCTGGCTTACAGGAAACTTATACAAGCCCGGCACTATATATACTTCTTGCACATCCGACGTTTTTGGCGACTGACCTATCATCGCCTGTGACATGGCATCCGAACTTGGGTCTTCATTTGTGTCGTCTTTAACTTTACTTCAAGTTGTTGCCACATATTGGTCATCAACTAGCAACATCCAAGCTATGTCACGGTTTTGGGTCAGTCCTGGCGTAGCCTACCTCACTCGGGGGTTCCTTTCTGTATTTTTTCCGACCGCTTCTTCCGTCATTATCATACAACGTTTGGCTTCTCTGCAAGGTTTTCGAGTCCCCCATGGCTTTTGTCCCTGGTGGTTTTGGGCGCAGCCCCTCTGGGGTTTGCTGCTTATATTTTCGTTAATGTCGCAGCGACGAAAGGCCACTCGACTCGGTGCCAGACTCGTTCCTCGTGTCCAGGGCAAATGGCCTGGAAATCTGGACAAGGTAGTGGACATATTCATGAGGTTGGAGAACGAATACCTTGGTATAATTTCCGTTCCATCCATTCCATGTTCATGCTTTACTTCCGTCCAGGACAACCTGCGCTGGACGAGATGAAGGAACTTGGGCCGACTTTGAATTTTCGGTTCTTTTGGGAGGACGATATCATGACCTCGGAGCCCTAACACCTAAAGGTAAGCTCCAATTTCTATTCGAAGAAAATCTAAACCAAGCTCCACCCAGACCATGCTCGTAACTGATCATCAGAACTACGTCAAAGGTATGTCCATGAATGCTGTCTATCTGCATGTAATGACTTATGACCCGATTCAGGTGTAAAGTTTGGAAAAACAGTTGACTCGGTGCTTGGAACGGGTGTATTTAACTCGGATGGTAAGCGTGAACAGAGGGCCTTTTATGTTGTGACTGATGGATCGATTGTCCGTACCATCAGGTGAAACATGGAAGTGAGCCATATATTTTTGTATCAACCCGATAGGGAACCTTCAACATGCTTATAGGCTTCACCGAACTATGACACGGCCTTTCTTCAATCATGATCGGATAAGTCATTTTGAGATCTTTGACCGTCATGTGAATCGTACTATCGCTTTGGCGAAGGAACGTTTCAAGATGGACTTGGCGATCGACTTCCAAGTAGGACTTCAACTCGGCATTTTGACATCTTTGTTGAAGAACTGCCCACAGGATCTCATCTCCAGATTTACACTTGATTCTGCATCGGAGTTCCTGTTTGGACATTGCACTGATTCACTTTCCGCCGAACTTCCTTTCCCCCGTAACACAGGAGAATCCACAGATACCATTCAAAGAGACATTATAGCAGCCTTCTCAGATGCTTTCTCTCAAGCTCAACATGCAATCAGTCGTCGTCTTATACTTGGGTCGACGTGGCCAATGACTGAGATTCTTGCTGACAGCACCGCGCAAGATATGAAGGTGGTCAGCGAATTTTTGGATCCGATTTTCGAAGCCGCTCTGAGGAGGCATAGCACGGCTGCCAAATCAGATGAAAACAACACTGCGGGCAACGAAACGCTTGTGGATCATCTGGTAAAACTGACATCGGGTGAGGCGGCCCGTTACCTGGGAATTCCTGTTGTTGAATATTATTTTCAGACTTCAAAGTCATCAAGGACGAGACGTTGAACATATTACTAGCAGGAAGAGATTCGGTAAGTTTGCAATTACCTCTAGAGTCATCCTGGTTGGTAATAGATAATATTAGATAACCTCGGCGTTGACTTCGGCTATTTATTTACTTGCAATGCATCCAGAAGTCCTCTCTCGGCTTAGGGAGGAAATCATATCGAAGTTTGGGCTAAGTGGCGTGCCCACACATGGTGATATCAAAGAGATGAAGTACATGCAGGCCTTTCTCAATGGTGCATATTCTCATTTCCTGTCGGATGTGGAGGCGCCACTCACCTATTTTAGAAACAATACGCCTCTTCCCTCCCCTGTAAGTGATTGAATATAATTTCAGACAAATTGTATCGTTTTACTACAGATGCGTAGCCCCTTTAATGTGAGGTGTGTTCTCGTGCTACTTGATAGATACTAGAGTTGAGCCACAAGCTTTCAGAGAAAGCATACATGACACTACATGGCCATCCCCTGAACCTGGCAAGGAGCCACTGTTTGTTCCAGGGGGAGTCATGTACGTATTTTACTCGATTATTTTGATTCATCGCATGACTACTTGAATAATTTCAGGATCACCTATTTCAGTGTTCCTTATGCACAGAAGAACAGATCTATGGGGACCTGACGATAAGGAGCTTGAACTTCGTCTGTAAATGAATTGTTGATCGTGTTTCAGCGTTGGAGTTCGATCCGGATAGATGGCTCGACGAGCGCTTGCAGAAATATCTGCTTGCCGATCCCTCAATTTTCCTTCCATTTAACGCTGGACCAAGAAACTGCTTAGGGCAAAAAGTACGTCGGTCATTGAGTTATTCATTACCTCCACCCATCTCATACCATGTTTCGTATCTCAGCTTGCCTACAACCAAATGTCGTTTGTGCTTATCCGTTTGCTGCAAATTTTTTCCGCGATTGCATTGTCCCCCGAGCCTTCAATGTGTCCACCAGCATGGTGGGCTGAGAAAGACGGTCGGGCGGCAATCGAGCGGTTCAAGCCGAAAAACCATGTGTTACTTTATGCCGAGGTAAGTCGTTCTGACATGGTTTGCAGCCATCTAATTGGGTTCGCTTTCGCAGGGTGGTATGTGGGTCAAGATGTTGGCTGTAGACGATGTCGAAGTCATACAGTGACTAAATTAGAATTTCCTGCTATTTGCAGGCACAACGACTTGGACATGTCATATTACCGGTATGTTTTCTAGCAAGTTTCAAGAATGATTTACGAATGTAAAGTTTCTACAAGGACAAATTATTGTTTGTTTAAATGCAATTGATATAGATATCAGGAGCCTTGTAAACATTGAGCAGTAATGATTCTTGAATACAAATCAAATGATGTGCCATTCTATTGCACCTAGCATCCCGTCACCTGCAACACCTCCATGCCCCATCTAATAGAATATTCGCACTGCATGTGTGAACGCCAGATGAATACACGATTATTGTTAGTTGTGAGCCCACAGAGGCAGACGATGCCACAATGCACGTATAATCAAGTAGCACTATGGCGTGCAACATGTAGCATCCAATACAACTACTCACCCTGAGTCACAACAGTGCTATATCATGATCCAATGACCACCTGAGCTTTGAATGTTTGCGAACACCATACTGGAGGTAGTGGTCGACCTTTACATGTAATCGAACTCCGACACATTCCGTGAACACTTGTCGAACATAGTTGGTCACAATATCGTGAGCATGCAAACTCTTCGATGCCTTCGTCATGCGGTTGTGGGCCCAGGTTCATCGCGTCTTGGCTTTGCTTCCAGGAGCATCACTGGGGCAACACCTCCTTCCACGCCATGGTTCATTGATACTGAAGGTCCAGTCACTAGGCATACTCCACCTCACCTTGCTCCAAAAACCCACGAGCTCCCAGAAAACACCTCTGCCGGGATAAGGCAACTATTTGCGCAGCTCAGTAAATCTCCGTTGCTAGAGTTATCGACTTTAACTGTCGAACGTCCTGTCGCCGCTCTTCCTGGCCCTCCATTACCTCGGACGTTACCCAAGGGCCGCCGGAAACGCGGGCGCACGTACTCCGGTGAAGGTCTTGCGGAAGAGCCTGGAGGTATATGGGACTGGGTAGTCACTGCTCAAGTTTGTACCCCTACTGCCGCGCTCTGTCTTTCTTGCTAACCACTGTTTTCGCAAGGTGAAAGAAGGCACCGAAAACCGAGGATCGATAGAAGCTGTCGTACGTCAAGTGCGAAAGACTGTGTGTCTGCTCAGCCCTTTTTTACTTCACAGTAGCTGAAAATTGTTGTCTAGCTGTTGTCTATGGACCCACCGCTACCCCTTCCGCCCAATTCTAAGCGGAGAATGCTCAACGGGTGGGCTATGATTGATGCAGGCAATTTTGCAGTCCATATACTAAGCCGTGATGCGCGGCGGAAATATTTTGAAAGACCAGCTGCTGAGTGGTAGTTTTAGCAACACGCTGACCATTACTCGTGTTCATCTACGCTTCCAATGTTACAGGATTTCAATGCATGTTGCAACGATTTAGTTGATCAACCGCTTTAACATCGCATCTCGAGTATTGATCCTTCCTCTCAAGCTGGTATTCCCTGTTCTTCCTAATTTTCTCCAGCATAGGTGTAGATGAAGACCATCAGATCAAGCACATTGGCATCTACAGCTTGTTTAAATGAGAGACCGATACGAAAACAAAATTGATGGTTACAAACTCAGTGCCTATGTGCAGTCTGAATGCCTCAGTGTGCCTCCGAGTGACCATAACGGACATCATACAGGACTTCGACGAGGCAGGAATGAACATGTTTCTACCGCATGGCATAGTCTTTCAATATGGTGAACCAAGGACGAACATCCCTGACTTCCTTTTGGAAAGGACATCATTGCAATGACCCTTCAAGTTGCGCTAAACGAACAAGGTGAGCACAGCGTATCCCTTCTCCTGGGTGAGACCGTACGAGATGATAGCGTCAAGTTGGGGTTATCACCAGACGAGCGTCACAAGAACTTGCAACGAATATCCTTCGTATTGCACCATACATACCTGCCAAAAACACGCCACTGCGACGAAGAAACCCGGTAACAATACTTTAGATCCTCGTGCAGGTCCTGCAGATATTACGGCTCACCACACTCCCTCCGCCGCGAGAAGTTCCACCTGTTAAAAGAATCACATGAAGGGAAAAGAAAAAGAGAAAGGTAACTGCTATGAAACCCTTGTGATCGTGATGATTGCAGCTGAAGGGAGGTTTGACGTAGAATTGATGGACTTTGATGAGTGGAGCGGCGCACAATCTGGCGTATATACAACTGCGCTGAACGGGCCAATGCACTAGTTTCCGGGTTCCCATCATCAGCATAAATACTGTCTGCGATAATCAAGCTGAGCATTGATTATCATTGCCTTTTGACGTGACTGTCAAGGAGACAATCTTAACTACTTACTTACAACTACCTTGGTGGCTGCTGCTGCCCTTGGCACTCTTCTTAAGGGAGAAGACTTCCGCATGCATGGACCGGATTAGCCCACGGACCCTCCAGCATCACCTCACCGATAGTGTAAGATGAAAAGTCCCTCAAGCTCAGGGACAAAATGGTTTTGGGACGTAGGAACCGATGGGGTGTCCCGTTTAAATTGAATAACAATACATTTGGGTACTGAGTACTGAGTACTGATGTACACTCACGTAAACTTCGCTGTCAAGGCGCCGCGGAACCTTCTGAAGCTTCAAGCTTTAAAATTATGGCGTAGACGAAGACTGAAGTCTGCACCACCAGCATTTAGGTTCTTATGAGACCCTGTTGCGAGCCCCGTTAAGGTCTTCAGATCAACTTCAAATATTTTTGATAAACTAAATCTCGACTAACCATGCCAAATAGCTAAGCTAAGCGATTGGAATATCCAAGTCATGCAGAGAGAAAGCAATTTCCGAAAAGTATCTCGCCCGCACAGCCCTCCCTCCAAAGTACCTGCCATCCAACTCCCTTACAGTTTTCCACGCACCAGAGGGGCCCGCAAACAATACAAATATGCGGACAGATTCCTCTGGGTCTGCCGGTGGAGGTTGAGTCAGATGTACAATAACTCGCTCGACGGTTCCATTCTTCGAACACTCTTCACCTGAAGGAATTCAGTCAGAATTTAACAATGAACTGTCTAAGACTTACCAATTTCATCTCTCAGATCGCCATCATCCACATCCTCCGGTCCAACCATATTGGTTAGCACTACCACACGACTGGGCTCCCCAAATCTTAAGCGGTCTTCACGACCCTTCGCGTCCTCGTTGTCATTAATAATCCGACCCATCTTTGAGCCCATAGCTGGTTTGACTTTGCCTTGGCCCTGCGTTTGATTTTGACCCTTTTTACCTTTGCCTTGGGCAGCGACTTGCTCGACTGTGAGGGCATTTACAATACCGCTCCCATCAGCACCCAGACCTTGACCTTCCTTGTGCCCCCACTTAGCCATCATACGAGCTGCAAAACCCTGTGAATCAGAGCTGATATAATTGTCAGATGTGTTCGATAGTAAATGTACTCGGGCATACCGTGTTTGAGTGTCTTCTTGCGGTGGTGCGCCGGGTAGACTTGATCCTGGTCCCGACCCACCTGCAGTCGCGGCAAGCGCACTAAGGCGTGCTGCAATACTTGCAGCGGCCTTGACCTTGTCTTCAAGCGCAACTGGTATTTGAGATGATGGGGGAGGTGGTGGCGGTGGAATATTTGCCGGTGGTGCAAAAGGGTTGTATGCCAATGGAGGAGGAGAACCCGTTGGAGGCACGGGCACCACCAGTTGCGTTGGCTGCGTTAAGGGAACAGGCGGTCGGCTTGTTTCCTCGTCATCGGTGCCACCCGATGACGGTTGACGGAGAGGGGATGCGGATGCGGATGCAGAGAACGTGTGCGGGCGGTTACCTCCCGAGGCCATGGCAAGGCGGCGCTGATAGGCCTCCTCACCCGATAAGTTAAGATCAACAGGCACAGGAAGCGGTGACGGTACTCGAGCAGCAGCACTAGAAGACATTGCAAGTCGCCGCTGAAAGGCCTCCTCCCCTGACATATTGCGATCCACATGGACTGCTGGAGTATTGATGGCACCAAGCCCACGAGGGCGTTCATCATCTGCGCGAGACCACGTATCGAAAGACCCGTTGTCAAATCTCCCTGAAACCAGAAGTTAAACCTCGACACATATCCAGAGTTAGTTTGCACACCACTCTTTTTTGGGCGTTCGCCTTCACTGTCGCTGCCTGTGTGATCACTGCCTCTGTCGAGAGCCTCACGAGCACGTTTCCTTTCAGCCGCACGTTCGGATGCCCGCTCAACGCGGTCACGTTGCTTCCATAATTTATATTCGTTGTAGTCATTCGGCTTCAGAGTGTCGTACGGCTCCAACGGATCCCATACCGCCACAACTGGGGCATTCTTATTCTGCAAATCAAGAATTAACGAAGACACTAAACCGAGCAAAGAAATACATACCTTCCTCCCCTTCCTTCCACCACCACCTCCGCCAGCCCTGCGTTTGTGTTGAGCCTTGAAGCCATTGATATCTTCATCAAGGATCATGGATGGAGGTTTGACCTTCTTGCCCCAGCCTTCCTTTTTGCGCCATGTGGAGTCCTTCTGGACGGTATCATCTTTGGCTTCTTCTTGTTGATCCGTAGTTACCAGTTCTGGCGGAGCGAAGACGACGGCTGTTGCGGAAAGGCCCGAAGCTGGCATGGTAGCGGAAATTGAAGCTGTTGCAGGAGTGGGTAGGGCCTTGGCACCCACGGGAAGGCGACTTAAAGCGGGCTTGGGTTTTGCTGGTGCACGACGGACGGGAGCGAACGCAAGTGCAGCGGACCACCCTGTGCGAGTTCGGAGGAGTAGCATGATGATTGCAACGGTCAATATTTTGCTTCTAGACTCGATGTGCAGAGGAGGGGGAGATACCGGCTGAAAGCTTTCCTACAGACCCAGAGTCTGTACCTCCAATACTTCCATCGTCTGCCTTGGTTCCATCATTGCTTGTGTTACTTGGTACTGGTGCTGAAATAGCCTCTAGAGCTACGGGAGTTTCGACTTTGTCAACTTCTTTGATTGCAGGCGTCGGTGTTGCAGGCGAAGCAGATGTAGATGATGATGAAAGGCTAAAGGTTGCGCCAGTAGAGAATTGGATGCCGCCGTACAGGCCACCTGCTCTGCTCGACATGGTGGTCAAACAAAAACCATGGGAACTTCATGGGAATGTGATATATAATATTTTTGCCATTTTTGTCAAAATACATGAATTTATTTTTCGTGCATATAGTGGACAGTCAATTTTGACCCATTAAAACATGTAGTCAATTTAGTATCCGACTACCTGCTCAGTATGTCCGCTTGAATGGCGGGACTGCCTTGCATTCATTTTCATCGAGAGTCTCGCCAATGACACTGCGGTACTTGAGAGTGACGTCGGGTAAGTTGACATCAGGCTGCATTGTGAGGGTGTGCTTCATCCAGTGGTCGTCGTCACGCTACAGCTAGGTCAGATAGATTCATAGGATGTGATGCAGATACTAACCTCAGGGTAGTCCTCGCGAGCATGAGCACCTCGGGACTCCTTGCGAGCAGCAGCGGCCGTGATGGTTTGAACTGCACACTGTAGGAGGTTGCGTAGTTCGAGAGTCTCAACGAGATCACTAAGATGAACGCGTGAGCAGGGAATCAGCATCATATAAACAAAGCCGTACGAGTTCCAGATCATGCTCCTATCCTTGATGCCAACATTATCAAACGATTTGTATATCTGATGTATCTTCTGAACACCTTCGTCGAGAGTCTGTTGTGTGCTGCGAGAATTGTCAGTATCTTTGTTTATTTAAACGTAGGTGGTGGAACGCACCGGAAGACAGCGGCATCGGTTTGCATGGCTTTTTGCATCTCTAGCCTTATTTCGGCAGTAGGCTTGGGGCCATCGGCGTTTCTGATCTGGTCCAAGAATTCCACGCTTTTAAGGCCGGACTCCTCAGGAATAGTCTTGTGAGCCTTTCCGGGAGTCAAGGTCTTCGCGATATGATGAGCACACGCGCGACCGAAGACAACGAGATCCAAAAGGGAGTTTGCACCAAGACGGTTCGCGCCGTGAACAGACACGCACGCAGCTTCACCAGCTGCATACAGACCGGGTACGACCTTGTCCTTGCCATTCTGACCACAGCTTGTGAGCGCAATGTGACAAGTGCAATTAGCACAAGCTCACCTCGTCAACAGTCAGCACCTCGCCAGTGTACCTGGTGGGAATACCACCCACTATCAAAATGTCAGCTACAGACCAGAGGACAGTGTAGTAGATATACTAACTGTTGTAATGGACAGTAGGTAGTACTGGGATAGGCTCCTTAGTGACATCGACTCCAGAGAAAATAGCAGCAGTCTCGGAGATACCGGGCAGCCTCTCGTGGAGGACTTCAGGAGGCAAATGACTGAGCTGAAGGTATAGGTGGTCCTTCTCAGGTCCAACACCACGACCTTCACGGATCTCAATCGTCATCGAACGAGATACGACATCACGGGAAGCAAGGTCCTTGGCCGTGGGTGCATAACGCTCCATGAAACGCTCGCCCTCTGAGTTCAGGAGGTAGCCTCCCTCACCGCGAGAACCTAACGCACAGTCAGCTACAAAGCAGATATCTCACAAAAAAACCGTCACCCTCAGTGATAAGGCAGCCGGCGCCATAGATGCCGGTTGGGTGGAACTGAACGAACTCCAGATCCTGCAGAGGAAGGCCAGCACG